>NC_137039.1:23738997-23863997 GCF_032717465.1 Coenobita brevimanus | reverse complement strand
CCTGGTGACTGGCTGGATTTTTTTGGTGTGATTCATGAGACAGTAATGTGTGTGTGTGCGTGTGTGTGTGTGTGTGTGTGTGTGTGTGTGTGTGTGTGTGTGCTATAATTTGCGTAAAAACTTGGCTAATTGAGAGGAAAAAATCCATTGTAGATCGACCGAAACGTGAGAGAGAGAGAGAGAGAGAGAGAGAGAGAGAGAGAGAGAGAGAGAAAGAGAGAGAGAATGCATACCAGTCATCATCGTTAGTGTAACAATTTCACAGGGGGACAGAGACAATGTTCGACTTTCTCCACTCCTTCCTGTTGGCTGTTTGGCTATTTTGTGTTCTTGCCTTGTTATTTAAGTTTGAGACTCATTATCGCGATCCATCTCTTTGCTTTCACCCTGTTATTATCTGGTTCATCGAGAGAGAGAGAGAGAGAGAGGGGGGGGAGGGAGGAATTATGGACCTAGTGACCGTAACTGCTAACCATTACGCCTGAATCACCACAAGCCACCCTAAGCTATAGTTTGGTCACATTAACTTGTCGGAGATTTTCGTTCCTTAGCAGCGTCGTTCCCATGGCTCAGTGGCAGAGTAAGATATCATACAGTACTACGGTTGTGCAGCCTTTCCATTGCACTTCTTTGTGTCTAACGTTGTATTTTAATATTAATATCTTGTTACGTCTCAGCGGCAAATTGAGACAGTATGATACTTCTTCAATGCAAAGAAGAAAGAACCAAAGGCTAAAAGCCCTCAAAACGTTGTTCTTTTTCAAAAAAAAAAAAAAAAAAAAAAGCCAGATGCTAGGTTCGCACATTTCAAGAAGCCTGGGCACATTGCGTTTAAAAGACTTGGGGATATAGGCAGGGAGGAATACAGACTGAGGAAGACGGTTTCAGAACTGACCTGTCATGAATGACTGAGAGTATATGTTAATCCTTGCATTGGATAGTAAGAAAATGGGTGAGAGTGTGTTAGCAGACGTGTACAACGTATCCGCAGTAATGGAGAAGGGATACAGGCGAACAGGTCAGTACAGCAGTCGCCAGTGAAATAACGAAAGTAAAGAGATAAAGATGCAGTTGCAACACTGTGGCGAAGAAGGGTGAGGTTGAAGGGAGTCATTAAGGAACGAGAGTTGATGAGACGAAAATCCTTTGACTCCACCCTGAGCGCTCCTATACATGAAAACTGTATCCCGCACAGGCGAAGAAGACCCCAGTACAATATCACCAGCTGTGCGTGGATAAAGAAAACATAGAGTCGGCAAAACACCCCAGTCTCTAGGAAGTGTATTTTGCAAGGGAGTTAATGTGATCTTTCCATGCTAGGTACCAGAAAAAAAGAAACCCGAATATTAAGAGATGACGTTTCAACAGCGTTTCTTCGTAACTAGTGCCATGTTCTAGTATTAATCTGTTGTTACAAATCACATATAAGAGAGAGAGAGAGAGAGATGGTATAGTCAGAGCAAAAAGAGCGTAGCGCCATATTCTAATGTTAATCTCTTCCTACAGCCCGGTGTTGAGGTAGAGAGATGGCCATTTTAGTCCAAGTTAGACAGTTGCCAGACCCACTCACTCCATAGACAACATTTTCTGGATTTTCCCTTTCATTTAGCCCACTGTACTCTTTACATCATTAAGAGGTGAATGTTGCTGCTAAGCCGGCATGATTGGGTGAAAGTAGTTTTCTTTACATTTAGATAATTGAAAGTAAGACAAGTTCTTTTTTATAGCCAGACTGACATTGTTCTAAACTGGTAAAAGTATTCACTGATAAGATGATGGCTGATTGTTCCATCTAACTTTGATCATGTCTCCACCAGCACGAGTTTTTTTTTTTTTTTTTTTTTTTGCCCTCACTAGGTTAGGATAGCTCCCTCGTGGTGAAGGGGTTATTGGAGTTTGTATATAAATTTTGCAGTTCGAAAAGCCTCATAAGCTAAATAAAAATCTCAAGATAGCGAGAATAATATTGAAAAAGACGTCATGATAGTTGAAGAGATTATACATTTTTTTACGCTAGCGACCTAAAATTAATATCTCTCCATCTTGAATGCTGAGTTTTTACACTATAATGAAATGCTAGCCACGAAGAAGTGCTATGGAAAGGATGTGGAGCCTTAGTACTGTCTTTTTCTGCCACTGAACTTCGCGAAACAAGCTACAAAAGGATGAAAATCTGGCCAACTTGAGGTGATAGAACTATGGGTGATGCTGAAGTGGGTGTGGCTGCATTGACTGGTGTAATATCCTTGACGGTATTATCAAACCCCAATATTATCCTTGATGGTAATGATAGTTTGTACCTTGAAGAGTGGGGTCTCAAATTAATATCATAAGTACCGGGTGAGTAGCATCAAATTACTACAGAACGCTTTACCGGGTACATTCCAAATGGTGTCGGTGCCTCAATAATTCTCGAGGTCAGTACTGCGTTATCATCATCATCGTCAGTGTCCTCCTCCTCCTCCTCCTCATCATCATCATCATCATCATCATCATCATCATCATCATCATCACTATCCTCCACCTCCTTCTCCTCCTCCTCCTCCTCATCATCATCGTCATAGAATTATCATCATTATCCTCCTCCTCCTCATCATCATCATCATCATCATAATCATCATCATTTCCGCTCTTACCATATGCACAAGAGGTGGAGAGATCAAACACACGGCTTTAAAATCTAAAAAATAATAATAATAATAATAATAAATAAATAAATATAAGCCGAACCAAAAGAGAAAGGATGTCATACAGTACAGCCTTCATCTCTGCTCTCCACGTCAACAGAAGAGGCTACTAAAGGCATTGGGTAATAAAGTCACTATTTAGTCTAGCTAATAAAAGGATACCGATTCCAAGCCCCCTCCAGCTCCCATACCTCACATTTTACGTTACGGAGGTTTTGTGACTGCTTCCTTGACTGTAACTTGGTCTAAAATTGCCATCCCTCCATCTTGAATGCAGCGTTATAACACTAGGTTAACGCTAGAATGTGACGCTAGTTGAGAAGAAGTGCTATAGAAGGGATGTAGAGCTGTCGTATTGTCTTTTTCTGCGACTGAGCTACGGGAGGTAAATTGCAAAAGGACGAAAATCTCAGCCAAGTTAAGGTGAAAATGGTATAGTACGAAATTTATGTTGTATGGTGTGTGTGTGTGTGTGTGTGTGTGTGTGTGTGTGTGTGTGTGTGTGTGTGTGTGTGTGTGTGTGTGTGTGTGTGTGTGTGTGTGTGTGTTCCCAGATATCCAAGAGTGACGTGGGTGTATGGTGTAAGTGGGTGTGGGATGAGTTATAAAGGGGTAAGGGTCACACTTAAATGTCCTCCTGGGATCATGTCCGTGGGAAGAGTTATAAAGGGGTAAGGGTCACACTTAAATGTCCTCCTGGGATCATGTCCGTGGGAAGCTCTGTTGCCAGCAGTAGTTCCTTTTCCTCTAATAATTTCATAGGCAAGAATTATTTTGCCTACTAGATAATTATAAAAAATCTAATGTATCTTTTTTCTCTGTCACTGTGTAAAGTTAATTAATATCATAAGTCCGTCACGATATTGCAATAACTTCGAAGTAGTAAGTTGCAGATAATAGGCCTGTTTTTTTTTTTTTTTTCAATTAACCCTCTCACTCCGATAACGGAGTGCTTGAGAGACGCCTTCATGTGGTGGCACCAATGTAGACGGTCGGTGGAGTGCCTGGTTATACAAATATCCCTCAACTCCTGTCCTATTAAAGGAGGATCGTGGACTGTAGGAGCAGGGCGACTTCAGCCTGCAGTCCACCGGGTTCACGTCCAGATGAGCCTAGAGTTGCGAATACTACTAGTCACTACTATCACTTACCACCACTACTACTACTGCTAACACCACCACCACTACCACTAGGCTACCGTTATTCATTATCAGTGGAACTAAATACAAGGGAAGTGTTAGTGGAAGCAGTGCCTAACCTCTCCATATCAACGTTTATCTGAAATGAAATAAAAATATATGTAGATAATATTAATAGATGAATGGAATGTCCCCTGATTTAAGGAGTTATCAGAAGGGTCATAAAAACTCAAAATTTATTGATATGTATGTATAAATTTACCACCTTTTCCCTCGATTTTTATTCTCTCTCTCTCTCTCTCTCTCTCTCTCTCTCTCTCTCTCTCTCTCTCTCTCTCTCTCACTCACTCACTCTTTTTATTACAATACTTGACATTTTCAGCGATTATTTTATTTTTAGAACTCATGCAAATTTTATGCTGGGGAAAATACGAGTTAGAAAGCAGGACAGATATACAAGTGCTGCTGTTTAAAGTCAGGGACACCAACTCTCTCTCTCTCTCTTTCTCTCTCTCTCCCTCTCTCTCTCTCTCTCTCTCTCTCTCTCTCTCTCTCTCTCTCTCAACCGGTTCGTATGCTAACCTTGCTCTGATCAAAACCTGATTTTATGCAAGGCTGACTTCATTGTTTCTCACTTGCCCACGCTCTCTCAACTCCCACTCACTTTCAGCGTCTCTCTCTCTCTCTCTCTCTCTCAAACACACACACACACACACACACACACACACACACACACACACACACACACACACACACACACACACACACACACAGACGACCCAGTGACTTCTGCCCGATACTAAGGAGGCCAGATTATAGACCCAAGCTGCATTACATACTCCTTCTGACTGTAATTTAACCCCCTCTCCCCGAGCATGCTTTTATTCATTTTCATTATCTCCAGACGATTTTACTAAGCTTAGGAGGGATTTTTTCTAACTGGGGAGTTATGTATAGCCGTAGTTAACGTTTTTCATCTGGTTATGGATTTTTCATTTTATTTTTGTTATATGTAACTCTCTTTGTTTGGGAAATCTCTACTAAGCTAAAGGAAAATAATATAATAATAAAGGAAATAATATAATAATAATAATAATAAACAGGACAACATAAAATTGTCCAAGGACAATTTTCATAATGAAAAACTTTCCACAGCCACTGCCCAACATTTTGTGCATGTCACCTTAGGTCATCAACAGTCTGTAAGTCCACCAACTGAGGTGGTTCTAACTTTAGTCCGTCATGGAATATTAGATTATAGTTGGAGTATCGGGAAAAGTCCCAATTTTTTAGCCTAAACGATCTCCGAGAATAATCAACCGATTGGAACTATACTCCTTTCCGCAGTGTGGCCGCCGTAAAGCTGTATTGCAGTAAGATTTCAACTTGGTAGCTTAAGCGGTTTCTGAGTTAGCGTCCCGGAATCCGGTTTCTACATCTGAATAATATCCGGTGATCCAGTTGATAGAGTGCCATCATATTTCACCAGAAAAAGTTGCCAGTTGGGCGATTAACCTGAAAAGGCCAGTTGCTTTTGAAGCAGAAAGAATGATAAGAATATTAACAAAAATAAGAAAGTTTCCTACGGGGATGTGAGAAGCTTTAATAATAAAAGAATAAAATAAAAGAACAGTTTAATGTGTAGTTTTTAAAGTAACGGCCTTGTCATCGCATGGGTACGATCCCCCACGCGGTAATTGGTGGTGTTCGATCCAGTAATAACCAAGAAAGAGAGTACCCTTAATTACAGTGGCTGGCAGTAACCCAATAATACAACTGTATTGCGCTTTTCGGGATGTGTTAGTGCTCTGGAACCTGGCTTGATTTCTTGTAGGCTAAGGAAGTCCCCTAACACCTCTCCCTTAGCGAATTATTTTTGGATATGGGGGTTTAATATCCTTTTGCACGTTGATTATGAGGAGTATAGCGATATTGCAAGGATTCAGGTAACAGACGAGTACAGTGAGGTGTAATAAATGAAATAAATTGCTTAGGAAAAGCTGTTACGGAACCTCCTCAGCCGACGAAAATACGGGCCCTACTTGTCGAAACCCAAACAGCGGTGGAGATCGAAACTGGGTGATAGTAGTATGTCCTTTCATATGTTTACACACGATGGGTTTATAATGATTGCATATACTGACTCTGATACACGCAAACACAGTCAAGCCAACATCGATTTCCACATGCGTTATTCTCACTGCAGACACTCCTTTATTGTCCGTACTTCTCCAGAATGGGAAAAAGATCAATCTGGCTGTCACTATCCCCCCGTTCTGGATTGCTTTAGTAGATTTGCCTTGAGCTATGATGTTGATGATGATGAAAAAGATAATGGTGATGATAATGAAGGTAATGGTGATGATGATGATGAAGGTAATGGTGATGATGATGATGATGATGATGAACAAGATAATGGTGATGATGATGATGATGATATTGTCAGTAATCTCTTCAATCCGATGACGCATTTTTAACTATGTTCATGCTATTTTCAGACGATTTTACTCACCTTAGGACAAACTTTTCGAACTAAAGGGGTTGAATTCATCCTTCATTAACCCCTTCAGTACGAGAGATTTTTCCCATGCAATCTAAAATAAAATCGTTCATTGGTAATAAGAACGATATTTAAATATACATCATCGAACTGAAAGGGTTGATTTAATGTTTTTTATTGTGATTGTGTGAGTGTCATTGTTGTCACTTTCACTACACCTGCCTCCACTTCACACCTGTTTGTGGCTGGTGGTGGTTGTGGTGGTGGTGGTTGTGGTGGCCTGAGGGAGGGGACGAAGCGTGGGGAATGGTGGTGTGAGAGAGAGAGAGAGAGAGAGAGAGAGAGAGAGAGAGAGAGAGATCCAGCGGCAGGAGGAGAATTCCACCTTATTGAGGTGTAGGTGTGTGTGGAGATCAGTCCCCCTACACACACACACACACACACACACACACACACACACACACACACACACACACACACACACACACACACACACACACACACACACACACACACACACACACACACACACACACACACACACACACACTTGCTGCTCAGAAATGGTAGTGGAAGATGATAATATTTAATAATGGTAAATGAGAAGGGTATTGCTAAAAAATAATTGTGGTTAATTGTGGTAGGTGAGGAAAAATAAAGATGGCCGATTGTGGTAGATGATGCTGGATTGTGGTAGGAGATGGTGGTGACAGGTGATTGTGGTCGGAGATAGTGGTGATGGTTAGTGGTGGATGATGGAGGTGGTAGTTAATTATGGTAGGTGTGTGTGTGTGTGTGTGTGTGTATGTGTGTGTGTGTGTGTGTGTGTGTGTGTGTGTGTGTGTGTGTGAGTATAATTATCGAAAAGGTTACGTAAAATTGTGCTAAACCCCTTCACTGGTATGATTTGTTTTTATTATTATTATTAGTATTAGTAGTAGTAGTAGTAGTAGTAATAGTTGTAGTAGCAGTAGTAGTAGTAGCAGAAGTAGTAGTAGTAGTAGTAGAAGTAGGAGTAGTACTAGCTGTAATTAACCCCTCCAGTTCGAAAAGTCTCAGCTGAATAAAATCGTTGAAGATAGCAAGAATAAAAATACGACGTCCAGGGGCTTGAAAGGGGTGATGGGGCTCATTCTTACCCCCCCTGAATTCGAGGGATTGATTCTCTGATGAGGAAAATCGTCTGAAGGTAGTAAAAATAAGATAGTAAATTTGTGGCAGTCCCCGATATAAATGTGTAAAGAAATATACGTAAATAAATGTATGTAAAAAAAAAAAAATAGAATTACTGATTGCAAAATAAAATCGTCTGGAGGCAGCAAGATGAAATTTAGTCTAGTCCTTTCACCTTAACTTGGTCCAGATTTTCGTCCTCTTGCAGCTTTTTTCTCGTAGTTACGGCTTTATATCCTTTCCCGTACACTTCATCTTGACTAGTATCATATCCTAGATGGTAATTTTAGGCCAGGTTAGTGTGAAAAGAGTGTAGTTTTGTGTATGTGAAATAGAAAGGTAGGAAGTGGTTACAAGGAAGCTTGGTAATGTTGGTAGTTGTGGTTGAGTTAGTAGTTGCGGCTAGGGGAATCCATAACACACACACACACACACACACACACACACACACACACACACACACACACACACACAACTTATTTTCTGGTATCTTCCTCTTCTCTCTCTCTCTCCACCACCTGTTTGTCATGTATTAATCTCACTCTCATGTGGAAAGCTACTTACTGTCTTGGAGGTAAATCAAACTTTATTTATTTATTTATTTTTCTGAGGAATTGAGCTGAAAAAATCGTAAAATATATAAATAAACGTTGAAGCTACATAATATTTTCACTGATAAAATAAGCGAGTTTTTATTAATAACGTTGAGATTAAGGTAATGTTGATGGCATACTCCTCTCGCTTAATCTTGGCCTAAAATTGCCTTCTGTCTATCACGAGTGCTGCCAAAATAGATTAGCGTTAGAATACGGTACTAGTCAGGAAGAAGTGCTATGGAAAGGACGTAGAGCCATAGCATTGCCTTTCTCTGCCATTGAGCTGTGTTAAATGAGCTGCAAGAGGACGGAAATTTGGGCCAAGTTAAGGTGAAAGAACTGTAGTAAGAATGACCATTATTGAATACCTAATGCCGAGGCTGAATTTAGGCTGTGAAGGATCATGGAGAAAGTATTTTGGGTTTCTGTGTGGTGTCTAATCCATCCCTTTCTTACGTACCGGTCTTAAAGAAGCTGAGACTCTTTTAAGGTGTCTTCTAAGGTACTTCTATTGAGCTGGAGAAAACCCTAAAAGCATCACCATCATCATCATCATCATCATCACCGCCACCACCACCACCACCACCACACCACCACCACCACCACCACCATCTTTCTTTTTAATTATACTTCATTTACACCAACACACTTTCCATATTTGCAGGGAGCCCGAGCTGTGACGTCACCCAAGATGGTGGGAGCGGGGTGGCTGGCCTTTCTTCCCCCCTCATCCTCCCGCTTCTCCCTTCCCCTCCCGCTGCCCCTCCTGTTCCTGGTGACGCTGCTTGGTGCCGGAAGATGCCTGGTGACCGATACATGTGACGGGAAGACGCACCAGGTCACCATCAACCCACAAGCGCAAGTTTTTATTGGTGAGCAGATTTTAGATGGATTGTTACTGTCCTGTTGAGATCTGTGGACAGGTGCTGAGGCAGACATGCCATACACCTGCCTGGGATCACTGTTTACTGTCCTGCCAACATCTCTCCAAAGGTCTTACGGCAGAAATTTCACGTCTCTGCATAGGACCTTTTCTTACTGTCCTGTTGAAGTCTCTCTACACGTCTTAGGACAAGTTACATATCTTTAAATCTCTCTCTCTCTCTCTCTCTCTCTCTCTCTCTCTCTCTCTCTCTCTCTCTCTCTCTCATACTTAAAAGGGTAGGACATCCTGCGGAGCCATGCATAACAAACAGACAGACACGCCAGCAAACATTGAATTATGTAAGTAATTATTAATGATCATAAATTTACACAGAGCATGATAATTTCCCAGTGTTTGCATTTTGATTAACTTCATCAACGTCTTTAGTCTGCTGATGGAAGTTGACGAAGAAGACGATTTTATTCACCTGAAGATTAACTTGAAGGTATTAGATGTAGCCTTAATTAACTCTCGACTTGGTAATTATCGAAATTCTAAATAAAATCATCTGGTTACAGCCAAAGCACAGTAGTGAAAAGATGTCATCGTACTGGAGGGGTTAATTTTCCTGTATATAATATCTTGAGGTAATACAGAAGAGAAACTAATCTTAAGGTGACTGCTGTTCAGTTTCACGAGGCAAAGTCGCAGAAAAAAGTACGTCAAATAGAGACTGGCACACAGCAGAGGGTCACCAGCAGCAGAGAGAGAGAGAGAGAGAGAGAGAGAGAGAGCGCTGTTGAGGCCATATTGTGTTACTGCCCAATGTCATTTCCTCGTACTAACCTTTTACCTCCGGGTGCTTTCCATCCGCTTCAGGTAATCGTTTGCCAGTAGCTATAACAAACTATATTCTGAAGTCGCGAATCGTCTGTTTTATGGAATTACCGTGACGAAAGATTAGTTGACGTTGATTGACTGGGTGACTGATTGATTGATTGATAGGCATAGAGAGAGGGAGGGTTGGCTTCTTCATTTTCATTTTATTTTTTTGACTATTACAGGCTGTCAGATTTGAGTTGTGTGTGTGTGTGTGTGTGTGTGTGTGTGTGTGTGTTTAATAGTCTTATACCTGTCACTTAACCCGTACAGCACTTTTTCACCCTTTACATATTTTTTTTTAAATTATTTCCTAACGATTCATTTCAACTTTGGAAATAATTTTTGAACTGAAATACTTATATATAACCTTCACTAATCCCTTCGTTGCTTGATGTCTGCCCGAAGCTGGATAAAATTTTTGTTGGTACGATAGAAAATAAAAGTAAGACATTGGATTCAAGAGCGTAATGGCTGCAGAAGAGGAAGAGTGTGTGTGTGTGTGTGTGTGTGTGTGTGTGTGTGTGTGTGTGTGTGTGTGTGTGTGTGTGTGTGTGTTTGTGAAGACAAGGAAGAGGTGGAGGAGTGAGTGTTGGAGAGTGGCATTTGAGGGCACGGTAGCCTCTATCTTGAAGCTGTTCTGTCACGGCCATCCCTCGTCACGGCGTTCATAGGAAGGGGGATAAGGTGTCGGAGATGGTGGTGGTGGTGGTGATAGAGTAGTGATGGGAGTGATGATGAGGATGGATGGTGGTGGTGGTGGTGATAGAGTAGTGATGGGAGTGATGATGAGGATGGATGGTGGTGGTGGTGGTATAGATAATAGTGATGACGATGGTGATGGTAATGATACTGATGATGATGATGGTGGTGGTTGTGGTGGTGATACAGATGATAGTGATAATGATGGTGATGGTAATGATACTGAAAATGATGATGATGTTGGTGGTGGTGGTGGTGGTGATGATGATGATGATGATGATAGTGATGTAGATAATAGTGATGACGAAGATGATGGTGGTGGTGGTGGGGTTATAATACAATTAAGAATAAATATAATAGTTCCAGTAAGTTTTCTTCTTTTTCATTTTTTGTAATGCGTGTAAGGTCACAGGATGTACACTATTAGCTTCAAGTATTTACGCACTGAATTAACTCGACTCGTTTCTTATTATTTGGTACTATTATTTTTTTCTTTATTCATGCTTGAGAGACTTTGTACTGTACCTAATAACTGTATAATTTTGGTATATTCATCATTTGTTGTTCTGCCCTAATGAACTGTGAGCCTATTAATTTTTCCATTATCTATCTCATAATTACTCCAATGTTATCGTCCTAAATTGATTATTAATAGACTGAGTTTTTTTTGTTTATGTTTTTTAATATTGTGTCTAATTATCGTCCAACATTAAGTTACTTTGTGGTAGTAATTTTTGAAGTTATTGACGTTTTTCACTACAATGGCAGTTTATTTTTTTCTATTTAATTTTTTTTTTTTAAACCTCCAGACGATTTTAGAGATTTCTCGAATTGGAGGGTTTAGATAAAGCCTTCATGAGCCACTTCACTCCAATGACTAATTTTGCAGTTTGTTATTGGTGCCACTAGACGATTTTATTTTGAAGAGATTTTGCAGTATTAATGAGGTAAGATGCAGCCATGATTAACCCCTTCACTACTAGAGATCTGTCCCGAGTTGAATTACATTATCAGGTGGTAGCGAGAATTTAGAAAAAAGATAATCGTATTTAAAGATTACTATAATTGTTTTTCTGGTCTTTGTATAGTTCTTTTTCTGTTGTCTTTTTTCCGTGTTTGGGGGGGTGTTTCCTTTTTGGGGGTGTTTCCTTTTTTGGGTGTGTTTCCTTTTTGGGTGTGTTTTCTTTTTTGGGGGGTGTTTCCCTATTTGGGAATGTTTCCTTTTTGGGGTAGAGTTTCCTTTTTTGGGAGTGTTTCCTTTTTTGGGGGGTGTTTCCTTTTTGGGGGATGTTTCCATTTTGGGGTTGGTTTCCTTTTCTGGGGATGTTTCCCTTTTTGGGGGTTTCCTATTCTGGGGGTGTTTCCTTCTTGGGGGGTGTTTTCTTTTTGGGAGTGTTTCCTTTTTGGGGGGTGTTTCCTTTTTTGAAGCTTTTCGTTTTGGGGGATTTCCCCCTTTTTTTTTTTTTTTTTTTTTTTTACGGAGTAATAATTTTAGGCATATACCATTATACGATGTGTAAACTTCCGCACTGTTGTTTGAACCCTTATGCCGTATCTCCTTCACCCCTCCCTCTCTCTTTGATCTCTCCTTCACCTTTACTCCCACTCTCTCACTCTCTCTCTCTCTCTCTCTCTCTCTCTCTCTCTCTCTCTCTCTCTCTCTCTCTCTCTCTCTCTCTCTCTCTCTCTCTCTCTCTCTCTCTCTCTCATCCTCTTTATTCTCATCTTTTTCCTTCCATTTCCTTCCCTATCCCTCCTCCTCCTCCTCCTCCTCCTTCTCCTAATTTCTTCAGCTTTGCCTCTCTTTCCTTCATTTTCTTCTTTCCTGTTCTTCTTTCACCTTTTTTCCTCTGCGTCCTTCGTTTGTTTATATTTTTTCTTTACTTCCTTGCTTTTCACTCTTCCCTCTTCCTCCTACCTCCTTCAGTTCTACCTCTTCTTATTCTTCCCCCTTCTTCCTCCTCGGGTCACTTCCTCCTCTTCTTCTCCTCCTCACCTTGGCATTATTCCCTTCTACATGTCATCCCCTGTACTGCATTCCTCTGTCCTGACCTTTGACATTTCACCACGTCACGAGTCATTTCTTCTTGCTGCCGACGAAGGGTTCTCTCTCTCTCTCTCTCTCTCTCTCTCTCTCTCTCTCTCTCTCTCTCTCTCTCTCTCTCTCCAGTCAGTTTCTCACATACTGTCTTTATCTGTGACCTCATTATTACTCCCCCCCTCCTCATTCTGTGACCTCTTTTCTCTCCCTCCCTCCCTCCTGGGTTTCCCTCCGGCTCTCCCTCCTCCGTCTCTCTCTTCCCTTCTTTCCCTCTCTTCACTCCTTCAAAAGTTTCTCTCCTATTTCTCATTTTTATCTCTTATTATCTTTCTTTCTCTAATCTCTCTTTTTCTGTATCTCTTGTTGCCATTTTTCTTTCTCCCTTACCCTCACTTACATAGTCTCTCTCTCTCTCTCTCTCTCTCTCTCTCTCTCTCTCTCTCTCTCTCTCTCTCACTGAAGGCCGGGTAGTGGTATTGTCTGACTCTCTTTGTTCATCCGTTCTGTTTTTGTTATGTTATTTTTTTCACGTGGTCACAACAACAACAGCAACAGCAGGATCGAGACAAACATTATCTCTTTGTGTTTACGTGTTGCTCTCGTTATTAGGAGTGATTGTCTGTCTGTCTGTCTGTCTGTCTGTCTCTCTCTCTCTCTCTCTCTCTCTCTCTCTCTCTCTCTGCCACAAGCAAACCAAATGTAACATACCCTAATCGTCTTCTTTTCCCCTTCCCTCAGGCCTTTTCCCTTCCTTATGTCCTCCCCTTCACTCTTTCCCCTAAATTCATTACCTTCCTCTAACCTCTTCCTGTAACCATTTTCCCAGCCCCTTCAACCCCTTCCCCTCACCTTTCCCCTCTTTCATGGCCCTTTTCCCTTCACTCAGACCCGTTCCCTTTGCACATTACCCTTCCTGTAGTCATTTTCCCACCCCCTTTTAACCCTTTTCCCTCTTTCATATCCTTTTTCCCCTTATTCAAACTCTTCCCCTTGCCCATCACCCCTCTCAAAACCCCTTCCATTATCCCATTCCTCTACCATTCCTCTGCCATTAATTCCTGGCCGCAGTCCATTCCATCCCTCCATCCCTTTCGCTTCCTTCACCCATATCCTGTTCCAGCCTCTCACGTAGCCTGTATTTAAGTGCCCTCCTTACCTCTAACCTTTTTGAAATTCACTAATCCCAGCCTCAACACCTTAACCTCTGCCTCATCCCCGTTTCCTTTATTCCACTGTATCATCTAACTTTAGCTAATTACAACTAGCTTTAATTATTTCACTATGATGATGTCTTCTTAAATATTTGGTCTCTTACCTACAGACGATGCTACAGAAATCTGAAGATATTTTCGAACTGGGAAAGGGGGGAGAGATGCAGCCTTCATTAACCCCTGCACTACTAGGACTGTCTCATAATTTGAATATAATACTCTAGTGACAACGAAATAAAAGAAATACAATATCATACTAAAAGGGTCATTGGACTTTTTACCCATCGACTCTTACTTACTTATTTCTGGCCAGTACAGACTTATAACCTATAGCCCTGTACCATTGTCCCACCCTAACCCCTGTCTCCAACCCCGTCCTCACCCTTACTCTGTGTTTGTGTCCCACCCTTAACCCCTAACACTTATTCCTACCTCAGCCCAGCTCCCTTCCTCGTTTACCTTATCCTTCACTTTTCTCCTGTCCTTCTCCATGGCATCGTCCCACCCCTAACCCCAGGCCCTAATCCTTACCCCAACCCTGCTCCATCCATTCTCCGTCGTCCCAGCGTAACCCCTAACCCTTGCCCCATACCCAAGTACTTTGTTCTTTCTTTATGGAGTATGTTTCCCTCTTCTGATGATAGCCAGAGTAGAATATCTAAGTAGGCTTCAACCACTCACAGGGTTAGCCTTCACTCTTCTAATCTCATTTGACACAGCTGAACCTAACCTATTCCCCTCTAATCTGACCTAACCTTTATATACTTCATTCCTTTATTCCACATCCCTATCATTCCTCGTCCAGTATTTCACTTCGTTCTTTACATTAACTTAACCTAACCTCACCTCCACCCCATCGTTCATGCTGCCGCTGCTCCCTGTCCCTACCTTCTTTGTCCCGTTCTTTGCGACTCCTTGATCCATATTTCCGTACTGTCTGCCATTTCAGAACCGCGCGCTGTGTGATTCTTAAGATGACTCCTCTGTTGGTACACCGGAAACCGTACCCTAAACTAGCCTAACCTAACCTAACCTAACCCAGTCCAGCCTAACTCATTTCTGTAGCCAAATCTAGCCCCAGCAGACTAACTCAGCCTAGTATCGCCCAACCTAACCTAATCTAATCTAACGTTGCCTTACCTGACCCTTACTCCATTCTTAAAATCCACTTCCCATACTCAAGTCTTATTTATGTTGTCCTCTAATATAGTTTGTCCTAACTTAACCTAACCCAGCATTGCATAACCTCTACTCAGTTTCTTAATTCTGCCAAACACGGCGACTCCTTACCCAATATTTCACTTCACCCTCTAAAGTTACTTAACCTAACGTCATTTATACCCTCATCCTTCATGCCGCCCCTGCCCCTTGCCCCCTGCACCCCATTGCCCCGTTCCGCACCACTCCCTGCCCCTAACCCCTGCCCCCACCGTTAGGAGAGAGCCGCCCAGGGAGGCAGTGGGTGGCCTTGAGTCTCTCTTTCTCCCTCTCCCCTCCCCTTCCTAGCTTGCTTCTCTCTCTGTCTCCTCTCCCTCTTTCCCCCTGCCTCCCGTTTCCTTCCCTTCCTTCTCCTCTCCTCTTGTTCTTCCTCTCCCCCCTTTCCTTCTCCCTCTCCCCTCCTTGCACAGACTCGGGGGGAGGGGGGGTGATGTGCACGCCGCTCTCTGGGAACTCGTGTCATGCAGGTTGGAAACGGTGCGTGTTTGATTATTGTGCTGTAATCCTTTGAATATGGCCACGTCTTTTGCAACTAATTTATCCTTGCTCTAGCCAGACGAGTCTATGTATCTTAGGAAATTGCCCTGGCAGTGAAGAAGTTAGTAGAGAGTATATCTAACCCCTGGTGTTGGAAAAATCTCTCCCTGGTTGAATATAATGGTCTTGAGATGGCAAAAATAAATAAGAGAAGACGCCATCGTAGCAAATGAATTAATAATGACCGTCAACACGCGTAATACCCTTTCGCAGTAGCTTTTGGTAAGAGTTCATTGACCCCCGTCCTTCGGAATCCTTATAAACCTTATCAGCATTAAGGACCCTCTCATAAAAATGAATGAGAGCAAGAAATACTGCACGCACATTTACCAAATTGAGATACCTGAGGCTTTCATATGCCCACCCCAATATTGAACTCATTTCTGTGTTGCAATCCATCTGCACGATACTCTGCAGTGTGACCTAGTTTCAGCATGATAACGTTGATAGATATTGTATGGCCATTCACATTTCATTAATACTTTCAGGCTTCTATAACTCACCTTTAACTGAATTAATTCGTTTGGTGTTACCCCAAATAAAACACTGTGGTTTACGCTACCATGAGAGGATTAATGGAGATGATATTAAAACTTTCAAGCTTCTGTGAATCATCCACAACTGAATACTTTCGTCTGGCAAAGAAATACACTAGAGGTAATGCGATCCTGAGACGGTCAGCACAAAAGATAATCACCGTAAGTAACCTCTTTACCGCGAGAAATCTCAGTATTTTTTGGTGGTGCAAAATGAAAATGAATTAAACGTTTGCTAGTGTCGTGAATGAGTGCTAGAGTCGTAAGCATAGACCTAAAATCAAGAAATGGGATGCAGGCCCCCAGATTTTGAGAGTTCAGTTCTCCTATAACTCTCGCACATTACATAATACTGTAGTTGCTTCATTCTTTAAACATAAAAAAAAAACACATCCATTTCTTTAAAAAAAAAAACTGTGGGCTGAAGAACACTGGAGTTTTTATTGCAATTTTATACCGAACATCAAACGACACGATGAAAATTTTTGAAGCGGTGTAAAAAGAATAATTGGTGACTGTGGATAGGTAGTAAAGCTTTTTAATCGTGGTTTTTATATTTTTGGTGTTTTTTATTTCGGTTCCAGTCTCTCTCTCTCTCTCTCTCTCTCTCTCTCTCTCTCTCTGATAGAGGTGTAAAGTTGTTTATTGTGGCCTTTACATTTTTGTTGACGTTTGATCTCTCTCTCTCTCTCTCTCTCTCTCTCTCTCTCTCTCTCTCTCTCTCTCTCTCTCTCTCATAGTATTTTAACTATTTTTTCCCGTTTCTTCCTTAATTCACTTTCCTTTAGTGTTTCTTGTTATACCTCATATTTTATTTTACTTTTGTTTCTTTCCCTTTCAGCTTTTCTTTTTTCTCTTTTCTTTAATCTATTTTCTTTATATGTCTTTGTTTTTTTTTTTACTCCGCTACCCATTCGTCTTGATTAATTTGCATCTTCATTATCTTCTTCACATTCCTCAGCTGTTTCTCATCTCCTCAACTCCCTTTTTCATTTCTCTCATTTTCGTTTCACCTCACATACCTTTCATCCTTCGTACTTCTTCATGTCCCAGTCCTTTATTATTATTATTATTTTTGTTATTATTATTATTATTATTATTATCATCATTGTTATTATTATTATTATTATTATTATTATTATTATTTTCCTTCTTTATGTCCTAGTGCTGTTTTCCTCACGTTATTTATGTTCATCTCTACACTTTACTAAGCATTCTCTCTCTCTCTCTCTCTCTCTCTCTCTCTCTCTCTCTCTCTCTCTCTCTCTCTCTCTCTCTCTCCTTTATTTAATTACTTCATCTGTTTTGTATTTCTCTTCACCTGCCCATCTCCTTTATATCTCTTTCTCCCTTATATTTATGCATCTTTTCACCTCATCCATATTTTCTCCATCTTTCCCTCTCCTTTTCGCCTTTTCATTCCTTTCTATTTCTTCTCCCTTCATTCCTCTTTTCCTTTTATTTCCCCGCTTCGCTTTGCGTCTCTGGTGTTCGCATGTTTTCATCTTCTCGTTTTCTGTGCTTCCCCGTCTTCTTCAGTCCCCCCTTTTTATAGATGTCAGGCGCTTTCCCTTTCACTCCGTCCTGTGTGTGTGTGTGTGTGTGTGTGTGTGTGTGTGTGTGTAAGAGATTGGGGTCAAAATATGAATGTCTGTGTTTGTATGTAGCCTATCTGGGAAAACGTGCTCTCTCTCTCTCTCTCTCTCTCTCTCTCTCTCTCTCTCTCTCTCTCTCTCTCTCTCTCGTACTTATTTTCTCTTCATTTTGGAATCAATTTGTGTGCATGAATATATGTGTGTAGGAATGGATGAGTGTGTGGATGGATGGATGGACTTTTGTATGTACTGTTTATATGTATGTATGTATCTGGTATATATATATATATATATATATATATATATATATATATATATATATATATATAGAGAGAGAGAGAGAGAGAGAGAGAGAGAGAGAGAGAGAGAGAGAGATACACACTATATATATATACAGTATATATCTATATCTATCTATCTATCTATCTATATATACTGTATGTATGTATGTATCTGGTATATATATATATATATATATATATATGTACAGTATGTATGTATGTGCTATGTACGTAATGAACTAATGCTGCCGCCATAACTGTACAAGGATAGAGCTTCCAGTATGACCTCCACCGCCCAGTACACTATCACGTACACACACTACTTCCTCAAGGTCTACACGTGTGCGTTTTAGTCCTGTGTACGTGTGAGAGGTGGGGGTCGGTTATGAATGTGTACCCTACGGGGGGAAAAGTGTGTGAGTGTAGGACGTTGTGTGTGTGTGTGTGTGTGTGTGTGTGTGTGTGTGTGTGTGTGTGTGTGTGTGTGTGTGCGTGTGTGTGTGAGCGCGCGCGCGCGCGCGCAAACCTGCAGCGCACTTATTTGCATATTCGCACCTTTGTGTGTGTGTAAAACTGCAGCTCGCGTATTTGCATATTCTCATATTTATGTGTGTGTGTGTGTGTGTGTGTGTGTGTGTGTGTGTGTGTGTGTGTGTGTGTGTGTGTGTGTGTGTGTGTGGCAGGACGTGACTGCATGAAGGCCGCTTCGAGGGAGTGTGGCGACCTCTCCTTGACTTCCCACCGGGTCATTCAGGAAAGTGGTAAGGCCAGGTGTAGGGTACTGTTAGGCGCTGGGGGGGTGGGGGTGCGGTGATGGGGATTGTGGTAGTGGTGGTATGTGGTAGGTGGGTGCGGTGGTACGGATTGTGGTGGTGGTGGTATGTGGTAGGTGGGTGCGATGGTACGGATTGTGGTGGTGGTGGTATGTGGTAGGTGGGTGCGGTGGTACGGATTGTGGTGGTGGTGGTATGTGGGTGCGGTGGTGGGGATTGTGGTGGTGGTGGTATGTGGTAAGTGGGTGCAGTGGTAGGGATTGTGGTAGTGGTGGTATGTGGTAAGTGGGTGCGGTGGTAGGTGGCTAGGGGTACAGTTAGGTGGTATAGGTAGGTGCAGTGGTAGGTAGGTAGGGTACAGTTAAATGATAGGCATTTCGGTACTGACAGGTGGGTTGTGTGGGAATGGATTAGGGGGTTCTGTTAGGTGGTATTGGTGGGTGAAGTAGTAGGTGGGAGGTATTTGTAGGTGGGTGAAGTGGTAGGTGGATATGGTACTCTTAGGTGGATATAGAGATTTTGGCAGCGTTGGTGTGTGGTAGGTGGGTGCAATGGTAGGTATTTGGGCGTACAGTTAAATAGTGGGCAGGCATGTTCTTATAGCTAACAAGAAACAAGTCAGTGAAGAGTTTGAATGAGATATATGAATTATACTTAAAAAAGGACATTGCTTTGGAAATCGATGCGAATGTGATGGGATGAATATGGGAGCAAGGGATGTGGATATAGTATAAAGGCTAACAGCGGAACAATGCTCACAAAGGAAAGAAAAACAAAGAAGACACAGAAAGGCTATTGTCGAGAAAGTGCGTTGGAGGATATTATTAACGATGGAAATAATGTGATCGAAATAAGTGCAAGAGTTGTTTGTCAAATGTAGTAAGATTGTATATGAATGAATATTTTTTGAGGTAACACACAATCGGTCCTGGGTTGTTCCTTTAAGGTTAGATCACATATTTTAAGTAGGCAGATTATGGCCAAAACATGCAAGAGCGAAAGATATTTAAGGCTTTTATGAAGAAGTATTACATGGCAAGAAAAGCAGGGAGGGATGATGGAATATTATGGCACTGAAAGAAGATGAGCTTATATTTTGTTTCTGTCATAGCAGTCACGCTTGTGCCTTAAGAGTAGGTGGAAATTAAAATGATTGGTGGTCGACAGGTTTTGTATAGCGACCGATTCTGGTAGGTAGTGTTCATGTGGATGGTATTACCTGAGATTTGAGCTGAGAATTGTGATGAATGAAGAGTGACTGGTGGCGTTTTCATCTTTGTTGACTAACCTGATGAGACATTAGTTCATGCGTTGAGTTTTCCGTTTTCCTATTTCTGATCTTACCGACCCCACTTGTAAAGATGACGAATACGCTGATGATGATGATGATGATGATTTATTACTATTATTATTATAAGTAGCAGTAGTGGTAGTAGCAATAGAAGTAGTGGTCTTGGTGGCGGTGGTGGTAGTAGTAGTAGTAGTAGTGACAGCAGCAGCAGCAATGATAATAATATTAGTATTTTTTTTTTCTTTTACCCTCAAGCTACCCCATTTATGGGTGGGAAAAGAGTTGGGTATGATAATGATAGTTTTTGTTTACTTACCCATCTTTTATATACAACAATGTCTTCCGTCAGGCGTGCTGGTGGGTGCTTCAGAACGCGGTGATGGCATGTATGGGTGTGGGGGCTGGCGTGGGCAAGGCGTGGTGGGCTTCGAGGCGCTCAAGTGGTCCCTGGCCCGCGTCAACCTTGGCGCGGGCGGCCTGGGTTCAAGAATTCTCAGCGACACGTTCGTACCCGGTGTCCAGTTCGGTAAGTGGAAGAGTGAGGTCCCGTCCATATTCTGTCGTAACTTGGATTTTTTTTTTTTTTTTTTTTTTCGCAGGAAGGACAAGGAAAGGGAAGTGCTTAATCTTCCCTTGTGTGTTGGTGTTTCTGCACAAACTGATCCTATAGTTCTTTTGCCTTAACTTGGTTCGGTTGTTGAAACAGACAGTAGTCCATTATGGCTCCAGATCCATGCCATAGCACAATTTCGTGACTACCAACTTATTCAAGTGTCAATTTTTAGGTACAAATAAGCACTGAACATAGAAAGATGACAGTTTTAGGCCAAGTTAGAGTAAAGCAAGTGTAGTTACGACAGGGAAGTAGACCGTTATGTGACTGATCGTTTTTATGTTTACTCCGACTGACAGCTTTGATAGCGTGACAGGTATGCTGGCTGAAATTTATGCCAGACCCGGCCCCTTTCCTCCCAAAAAGGATGAACTGACAGAGATAGAGATTTTTTTTTTCTATTCCCCATTTCTTCCCCTCTGCTTTCCTTGTCCCCATCGCCGTGGCTACCCCTCGTGTCTCCTCACACACCTAGTTCCTCTGTCCTCTGTTATCGAGCCGTGTTATCGTTGACTCGGGAGAATTTGTAGCACTTGTTATTTAGCGATTTATATTGATCAGTGCACCTTAATATCCCCCATCTCTCTCTCTCTCTCTCTCTCTCTCTTTCTAATATCGACACAATTTGCTCCAGTAACACACAAGGGGTAAGTAAGTTGTGATCAGTAAAAATACATCGCCGAGGTGTTACAAAATTACCTGTGCGAGCAAGAGTACGACACTATCACCAGCCATTCTGTTTCCCACAGTTCTTGTAATTGGTTTCCCACTTGCTGTTGATGTGCCACGTTCCGCACTTCTCAGTCTCTACCCGTATTTCTCACACACACACACACACACACACACATTCTTCTTTTTTTTCCACACAGCTCCTGATCAACACGTTTTCCACCATTTTCCCCAACAGTACGAAGCTGATAACCAATGTACCGGCAGGCCTCCGAGTGTACGATACCTGTTTGAGAGAGGAGCGGGCAGGAGCCAGCTTGGGCGATCTCTTCCCTATCTTGAGAGAGGGAAAATCATGCTTCTCTACCTCCAATTCCTCAACTTCCTCCTCCTCCTCTCTACTGGGCATCCTGGACCTGACGGGAGCCACCACCAAACACGCCAACCTCGCCAGTCTGATCAGAAAGTACGAGATACCTGTATTGGACATGGAGGCATCAGGCTTGGTTCCACCCGAACAGCGTGGTGAGGTGAGCATTGCGAAAGATGAACATAATGAGGTCTGGATTAAATACGAGTAAGTATAGTCAGCAATCTTCATCCATTATCATTCACGAGAAATCTGAAGACCGTGAAATTTTCCGCCGCTTAAGAACCTTCACTTGTACTTGTGAATTGGAGGTGAGGCAGCCGAATGGCAGAGGATAGGGTGGCTAGGATGCTAATTGCCTCTGGCCACTCCTTACGGGATTAAGACCTCTGCCAACAGATTATACACACTCACTTGCATATGTCAGTGTCACGTTATATACCGGTTCCTGGCCCATTCTCCTCGCAGATGGAATGAAAATGTATGTTGTTGCAGTATCTGATTACTAGCCAGAGGTATAGAAATTCAAACATGGCTACTTTATGTGGGGCAAGACTCATTTTTTTTTTTTTTTAATTCCTTTGAATATGGGAGAAAACTGTCGGTGTGAACTAGATTATGATAATCTTTGTTGGTGGGCTATACTCAGTTATGGTTGTGGTAGCCATGGTTATGTGAATTAATGAAAACAAATGATTTGCAGTGATAGCCAAACGATCAGTAACAACACAGACCATCAAAAGTGACAAATTATTTGTTGCCACACACTCGATCTAAACACTTATGCACAAAAAGTCAATACACTGACACACAAGGCATCTACAGTACATTGTTGCACAACCATCTACAAAGATAGACATATCATCTGCAAGAATAGAAAAAAAAACATTACAATGACACAGAACCATCTAGAGTGATAAACAGCCATTTAGTTACACAAACCATCTACAGTAACATAAACCATATGCTATATAGTGACAGTGATTTGAAGTAACAGAAAACATCTTCATAATACATATAACCATCTGTTTCATGTTCGTTTTTTTTTTTTTTTTTTTTTTTTTTTTTTTAAATAATAATAATGTGTCCGACTCGTGGGCACTGGCTTCACAGCCCGCTCCGAAGGCCCAGTAGTCCTCCTACATGCCATACACCTCTACATTTCGCCACTTCACACATAGCTGTCTGTAATGATACGCAATATCCACAATTACTTAGTGATAAATGATCATGCACAACCATCCAATCATACACAATCACACAGTCTACCAAATACCAGTACCATGCAAAACTACATAGCCATCCACAGCGACACAACATTTCACAACCAAAGTAGCTATACAGATACAGAATTACATACATCCACACTACCATGCACATTCATACATCCATACAGTCACTAATAGGCAGAAAGTCATCCACATGTACAGAGTCATGCCATGACACACATTCAGAACCTCATACCTTCATCTAGTCATCAGGAACCATCCAGAATCATTACCCACATCCAGACATACAACCATACACATCCCCAAGTATAGTCCATGGCACCATATATATTAACTTATTAAGTATTATCTTTCTTAAAATTTTCATCACTAACGATGAATATTCACAGTCTGCCCATTATCACCTTCTTTGCTGTTCTCAAGGCCCTGGAGTATACTGGCATGTTTCCAGTCCCAGAGGATGGTTATCTACATGAACTGGATGGTGGTATTCCACCTTAACATCTCTCCCAGGCCTCCCTCAATATGGCATTTGGTCTGTGATATTCAGGCCGTGTTCAGGCATCTTATCCAAAGTGGCTGGTTTGTCCACCTTCAGAGGATCCACTCCCACATAAGGATATGTGGTAGTGAGGTTTTTGACACCGCAACATGATGTCTTTGTCATCATCAGCCTCAGAGCCCATACCCATCACAGAACCAATCACCATCGACTCTTGGCCATAGTCTGCCAGGCAGCCTGGGATGCAGACATTGAAACTTACCTCCCTGCCACTACTTTGAGGTCATACTGATTAGACTCTGACTCACCTTCAGGCTCACACAACCTCCCGTGTCCTGAATCTGGCCCTCATCTGCCTGGATGTTGGACACACCATTCCATATCCACTGTCTGCGTCTAGTTCCAGATGTGTACTGTCAGTGGTACAAAGCCCAGGAGGAGACTGTGCCCCACTTCTGCATTGCCCACAGTTCTAAGCATACACTTTCTTATGGAATTTTCTAGTATACCTTGGAATCATAGACTTCTTACTTCCTTCTCCACTTGGAGGAGTGGACCAAAATCCACCAATGCCTCATCATGTCCTACTCCTTCTGAGTCTTCCTCAGAAGATTTGGGCAGCTCCTCTGCATGTAGCTGATATGTTCTCATCATGAGCCTTATGGAGGACAGATACAGAATCATTATCAGTATTGCCCTTGACACAACACCAAGAACCATAATCTTTCTCAGGCACTATCATCCCTGCCATACAAAACTTATTGTAAATAATGTTAAGAGCCCACACTAACCAAAATCTTGTGGTTATTTGGTAATACCTCTGATGTTTTACAGGCATTGGTGGAGTTCTTGGCCAAGCTGGGGTGGGAGGCAGTGAGCATCTTATCTGCAGATGACAATTATTCCATGCAGGTGGCCAAGGTAGGATGCATTTGATCTACCGAAATGGTTAATACAAGCTGGACAGATTCTGGCTAGATAGTACAGAAAATGCAATACTCATTGCACAGTTCATATAGAAGCTAAAGATGAGCACATATTTATACTGTAGTCACTTTTACTATTACTACATACTGTATGAGGTTTTTCAGGTGCTACTTAATCACTTACCATACATCAGATCATATCCTATTATGTGATATAATGATAATGTGGATGCATAGGTGATGAGTGAGGTGGCAGTTGGGCGGAATGTATGCATCAGTGGCGTGGTAAAAGTGCCGGCACTCTCAGAGGAAGACCTTATTGCCAGCCAGCAGCACCCAACACAGGTAAGGTCAGGTGTACTTTACTGTATTCTAAGTAAAAGCTGGAAATGTGTGCTATGGTCTTACATCATTACATTCGTCCACCGAATCAGTACAGTATTTCCAGTTCCGGCTCTCATATCTATTTAGTCTCGTAATAAACTTCAGAAAACATTTCAAAATAATTCTGTAAGCAAAGTGGAGTTACAGCACTTTTCTGTTCAGCTGTTGACAGTATCTGGAACAATCTTTCACACCGTCTGCACCTGTGTGTAGCAGCGGTGGGAAGGCAGTGACAAGAAAGATTTGTGTGTGTGTGTGTGTGTGTGTGTGTGTGAATCCTAGTTTTACCATTCAGTATTTAGATTTTCAAACAATATTTTGATACATATTTAATGTAGAATTTTCTTACATCATCCACAGTTTGATAAGCACGTAATAAGCAAATCAGTGAAAGTTTCAGGATTTCTTGCCCTTTTGACCTTACATCAGTATGGTCATAATGCCCCCAGAGCCTGGTAATATGAATTACGTGTATTTTAGCAAATACTCTTAGCTGTGTATAGTATTTAGGACAAAGTTGAGTTGTTTTGCACTCAACCGTTTTTCTAGTACTCATTCTTTTCCTTTTCCCTCCTTGATGGTAGGTGAATCTACAGTATCGTAACCTTGTACGTGTGGCTCTGGGCGAAGGACGGGTGGCAGGTGTGGTGGTGGTGGCAGCAGGGGACACCCTTCATCAGGTACACCCTCCCTTTTTAGCTCATGTCTTGCATACCTGGAAGGTAACATGCATTGATGAAATATATGCAGAAATGTTAATGTGTAATGGAGAGAGTGTGGGAAAATGCAGAATGTCAGAAAGCCCGGATGTGTAGAATTGAATCAGTGAAGTGGGACAAGGTTGCACTTATACCTGTAAAGTGGAACTAAAAGTGGCTGAAATGGAATGCAGCAATTATTATAGAAAACCATGTGCATCAGTTTCTTAACTGACTGCAGATACAGTACCTATAGCCAAACCAACAAATTGAAACCTAATAACTATTTACTGTAGTACACTTTAGTAGACAATTTTGTTGGTACATTTTCAATACTGAACTTGTATGGTACTGCTAAATCTGTAAAATGAATACAAGTTATAACACTTCTTCTTCTAACCTTATTCCTCCAATCTTCAGATCCTTTCAGCCATCAAGTCTGAGAGTTCTCTTACCCGTGATTTTCTGTGGGTGCTCTCAGACTTGCCGGAAGGGGACATTAACCAAGTACGTGAGGTGGCACGGGTCACAAAGGGGGTATATATACTGGCTGGGTCACCACGGGAGTATGGCGAGTTTGAGGTGCACTGGAGTGGATTGCAGGATGTCAAGTTGAAGGCAAGTGTCAGTGCTGATGAAAGTTTGGTTACATTACAGGAGATTAGAGTAAGTCAGGTAGATAATGAATGGTTTGGTTGAGTTAAATAAGACTAAATTAGGATAAGCTCATGTAGGTAGTGAAGGTTTACATTGAGTTACATTAGGCAAGGTTATGATAAGTCAGATAGACAGTAAAAGGTTAGCTTAGAGTAAATTAGGCTAGATTAGGATGTCAGATAGGCTTGTGCAATGATGAGGGTTGAGTTTTCAAGAAATCTGAAAAGTCTTACACTGATACTTAAGATATCTTAGTGGATCACAGGATGTATTGAGAAGTAAAATATTGGTATAATTAAGTGGTGTTGATAGTACTGTAAGTTGAAAGACATACTGGTACTAGTGAACACCACTGTTTTTTTACAACAGATACATTCAATTGTTCTTGTTTATGCAGAATTTGCACAGTAATTACACACCCTCATGTCTTCTAAGTAATAGCTGTAGACTGTCATATGTGTCATCTGGCACCAGCTCGAAGAAAACAGTCAGGGGTGACATCACTCCTGAGTAGATTATTTTAATCATTGTGTACCTGTATTCTGAATATTTTCTTTTCCAACTTTGAGAGGCAAAGGATTATTTGAACTGAATGAAAGTGTCCTATACCTGCTAGAAAAGGACACAAAAGGATGACACCACTTCTGAATGGATTAATTTGGGCATCCTTTATTCTGAGTGCAGTATTTTCTCTTCCTGCTGAGCTCCTCCATGATCATAGTTTCTTACATATCCAGTACACTGTACAGTACTGTAGTTATAAGTATTAAATTGGATGAAAAGTGAGCAACAAGAGAAATTTAATTAAATGTAATACTCTCACAATAAACAGGTAACCACAGAAAACAAATGGGCACTGAGCTACCTTCAGCAAGAACAAGGATGCCATTTAGAAGGCCTTCCAGCTCCCATTACCACCACTACCACACCCTCCACACCCACTGCCAACACCACTGATGAGACAGCACCTAGGCTTCTGCCTGTCTGTCGCTCATTTCGTATGAGGGACGATGATCTGGATGTGTTGTCTCGTACACACTCAGCTCTCCCTTCAATTCATGGCTTGTTTTCATTCTTCTCTGCCATGAAGAATGCCTGGAGGCTCAAGTGTAGAAACAGGTATGTGGTGATGAATGAGAAGTAATAGCTAGGAGTTGAAAGATGTACAGACAGTAGAATAGAAGAACAAAAATTCTTAGTAAACAGACTGTTTGTAGGAAACAAATTGATATAATTAAGAGTTTGAAGTAGAAACTTTCTTTTTATTTAGTTTCATTTCATTTAGTTTATATACAGTAGGCTCCAACATGCTTGCATGTGTCAGCCCTGGTCACCTAATGGCAGCCCATCATGTTAGTCTCTGGCTGCCTCCCTATTCAGTTCCTTATTCCTGAGATCACATTCTATGACCTCATCCCAAGTCTTTTTTGATCTGCCCATGACAACCCTACCCCCAATATTCACACTTCTCACTTTATTGTTCATCTGTGGAGGTATGGAGATTTCTAAAAAGAAGAATGCCTGTTTGGAGAGCTACAGTATTGTCTTGATGAAGAGAATGTTTAGTTTGTTAAAGTGAAGAAGGCACTAAAGGACAATGTATTCTTTAACTCTTGGTGCTGGAGAGGGATGCCTTCATGTGGTAGCACCAGTATAACCAGGTGGCTCTGTTGCCTGGTTGTAGTGTATATATACCCATCAGCTCTCCTCATCACCTGGAAGGAGGAAAGTAGACTGCAGAAGAAGGTCATGTTGAGCCTGCAATCCACTGGGTTCGCATCAAGATGAGCTTGGAACCTCAATGGCAACAAGTAACTCTTACATGTAGGTGTGACATATAGAAAATGAGTGAGGGAATAATGTCAGAGATTAGATGGTTTGAGATGGGCCTCCTTGGAACAACAGCAGAGGTAAGAGTTATAGACTGAATAAGCAATTGCCAAATACAGTACAGTGTTTAAAAGGTTTGGCCTTGAGGAAAGAACTGAAGGTATGGATGTAGTGTTGTGTAGCAGAAGTGCTTTGTGGTGGAGTGAACATGTAGGTACGTTATTCTTCACTCATGTTATTTTCTATAAAGCTCACATTTAACTGCAGAATTATGAACCATTCTGCAAAGGTGCCATCTTCATTTGATATGCAGCACCACATCATCTGCATGCCTAAGATTTGAAAAATTGTATTTCTCAGCATCCATCTCCATTTTCATTATTAGTTTCCCATGCACTCTTGTGCTGATAGTTGTCATAATCCCATCAATGCATATACACTAAATTGCCATGCGGGTGTAAAGTTGTGTTAATCAAGAAATTGCTGTCTAGGTAGAGCCACTGAAGAAGTCTGAAGTTGGAGAGCAGAGGGTTGAAGAGTGAACTGAATATGAGTGAAAGTGGGCTGTAGGGGAAAAAAAAAATTACCGTAATCACCTTGGAGAGATAAGGGGGAGTGGAAAGAAGGATTTTTGGTAGGTGGGGATTCCATCACAGAACAGTTTTCAAGTTTACTTATACAGTTGGTCCATATTTTTCACTCAGAGTTAGTAATGTTATTTGATTCAGTTCAAGTTGTTAAATTTGTTTGGATTTGTACTTTGTAATATTTAGCAGCCTGATCTAACCTCACCACAACTGACAGACGTGGGGTGTGTCCAGCTCTAGAGGAGATGCGGCCAGAGGAGTTCCTGTCTGATTACTTGGCACCACTTAAGTTCCGCCACAATGGACCAGGTAGCCGCAGCCTTCCAGGCTTGAAGGGTGGGAAGCAACGCAATGACCGTGCTGGTAGGCTGTCTGAATCTCCCTTGGGACTCTATGGTGTTGATACTGACCCAGGCAATACCACTGTAGCTGTTAGACAGGTGAATACAGGAGCCATTTACCCTGCATTGTGTCATATGAATTTTATGAAGTATTTTTATAGTGTAGTGTGCATTTGTCACCTATCTTTTGCAGGGTTTGTGATAAAGTTTAATTACGTATGAGTGTTTGGCTTTGTTAGCAAAGGAAGCCAAAAATTTATCTTAGTTATTTAACTTTTTTGTTTAATGATAATTTTTGTTTTATTTTGACAGTCACCAAGGAATTTTGTTTAGCTTATGGGACACCTTTTATGGTAAACTACCATAAAAGTCTGCCTATCACCCCTTCCCCCCATGTTTTTTTGTAGAACATTTTCAACACAGATCCAGTCATTTACTGAACTGTTTCCTGTGACACAGTAGGTGCAGTTTGTTTTTACTGTACTCGCTCCCTTGTAATTCTACAAACTAATTGCCATCTTTCCATCTTGAATATTGAGCTGTTGCAATAAATTAACACTATAATATGGTTCTAGTCATGAAGAGGGGCTGTGGAAAGAAAAGAAAGTTATAGTACTGTTTTATTCTGCCAGAGCTATGGGAGATTTGCTGTAAAAGAATGAAATCTCTGCCAAGTTAAGGTGGATGAATTATAGCCATTTCCCTTCCTACAGATGCTTGCTGTGGACAATGCGACCTTGACTGTGACTGACACCTCATTACTTCGGCATGCCACCTCTGCCACTGCCTGTCACCATGCCTCCTGTCACACCTGCACCAAATTGCCAGGTGCCCAGATACAGGTGAGATAGGCTTGGAAACAGCAAAGAACCAGAAATTCTCCTTATGAGCCAAAAGCTGAATAAGAGGCTTTGTAACCTGATAGGCTGGTGGAGTACTCTTTTTTGCTCATTGGATATGTCACAGATTGAGATCTTGCAGGAATCAGGTTCAGTTCCCACCCCTGAATGTGACTAGTATATCATGTTACTTTTTAATTATTTACATTGATTGCCAGTGGTGTGGGATGCGAGATAAGGCTCAGTTATTGGCAATATCTCTCAGCAGTAAATTCCTAGGGTAAACTGGCCAGAGTCTTTTTACCTACATCCAGGGGATAGGCTGTTGGTTCCCTCACCAGGAATGAGTATCCTTAGTAGTGGCTTTCCATTGCTGTACTGCCATCACGAGGACCACGTTCCAAAATATCAAAAAATGTTCTGTATCCGGGACTAAGAGTTGTTGAAGCTTACAGTTCAGCATTAAAAGTAACAATTGAACTTCCATCTGCACTATTTCTGTATTGTAATGTAGACTTAAAAGAAAAAAATGCAACTTATAGCATAGACTTGCTGTAGAGGAAAAGGGAGTTAGGGGAAACATAAGATGATAAACTGCTTGGAGAGAGGTCAGAAAGGATAAGGGAACTTGGGAAGAGAGGGATGCAGAAAGAGAGGCATATCACTTTTATAGTTCCCCACACATTTGCTATAGTTGTATACAAAAAAATTTAAATGTTGTGACTACTCATTTTGTAATTGTACCTAAATCATTTGTAAGATCATCATGCCAATCCAATTTTTCCACATTCTCACATGGTGTGGAGATTGAGAACATTTTGTTTTCATAAATATCATTGAGGATGTAGATCACTCTCATCTTAAATGCCAGGACCAACTTTCCTAGCCCCAGGCTCCTATGCTCCTCATGGGGCAACGTAGGATTAGATGATGGATGGATGGATGTAGAGCAAAGTTAGCTTCATGTGCACTCCCCCTTCCTGCCTCAATCTGTATGAGATATGGGGTTGCTTTCAATTCAGATGCTGAATAATGGAGTTACATCTTTATACCATTACAAAGAGAAGTGTACTGCCCCACTCCCACACCTTGTTGCCACCTTTTTTGATATACAGGGAGTACATGGTTGCCAGTAGCACTCTATCTTCCCAGTTCCAAGTCATAAGAGACCAAACCAAATGAAAATAATTAAAGAAGCAAGTATGTATGATGTATAAAAAAAAAAAAACACTTTGTAAATATCAACGTGTAATATTATAAAGTTAACTTGAAAAGCTGAATGACTTGTATAAATTTTGATTGATGCTAATGTTAAGATATTTATTTCCTCCTCAGTTTGAAGATGTGCAGACAACAACAGAGGCTCAGGCCCACATCCTCCTGCCATCCCCTGACCATGTAGTGTTGGTTGGAATGTTCCCTATCCACCATCCCTCCAAAGATGGTAAGTTATGATATATAACACCAATATTCAGTTAACAATAATGTGACCTAAAACTGTCATCTCTCCATCTTGAATGCTAAGTTGTTACAAGAGCTTAACACTAGAATATGATACTAATCACTAAAAACACTTTATTGTAGACAAGATGTGGAACACTAGCATTTGTTAGGAAGCTGTGAAAACAGTAGAGAGACTTTGCTGAGGGTTAAGATTACCTTGTGAGTATTTTTCCTATCAGTAGCCTTACAGAGAAACAATATTTACTTGTAAACGGGACTCTAGTTCTCCTCATTCAAGCAGTATTTTATAGTAAGTGGGACTCTGGTTTCTTCTTCTTTCAGGATTGGATTGCAGTGAGGGCATCAATGGAGAGGCACTGCAAGAGGCAGAAGCATTCCTGTGGGCAGTGGACCAAGTAAATGCCCACTCCCACCTACTTCCTGCCACCACACTTGGGGCACTTGTCCTTGACACATGTGGCTCCAGGGTAAGTATTTTGTGTGTGTGTATTTCTCTCTCTCTCTCTCTCTGATTCTAGGTTTATACTTGACAGCCCATTCCCTGAGGCCCAGCAGTCTTTCTACATGTCATCACCTTCACATGTCACTTTGGCACTAATACCCACCATCTGTCATATATTGAATATATGATATAACTTTCATTCAGGACAGCTGTAATGGTATTAGTGGGAGTGCTTTTATGACACACTAGTGAGTCATGTGGAAGATTAGTAAAGTCTGTTTACTGTACATGTCAATGCTCATGCAGTTTTTTTGGTGAATTTCTTGTTTTTCATAGATTCAGATAGAGGAAGATTACTGTATCTAAGCTTATTTGATCTTATAAATATTCCAGTGGTAACAAACACTCATAATCTTTGTACATGGCTAGATTCGCACAATGAACCAAGTGACAAGCTTAGCCAAGAGTGCATTGCCTGGGGTCAATATAAACATTGGTGACGTTCAAGCCCTAGTGACCTCACTTGACCCAGAAACAGCCAGGGTCACAGGGGAGGTGTTGGCATCCCTTAACCTGACCTCCATCAACACGGGCCCCTCCCTTGCACATTATTCACCCTTCGCCCTGCAGATGAGTGCCCCAGTCAACACCGAAGCTGAGGCAATGGTGCAGGTAAGGTGTCTCTCCTGACTGTCGTTGATCTTAGCATAGAAAACATGAAAGAGAAAGTTGCAGGATTTTATGTATGACACCCGGGAGAGCATTTAAACTAATACCATGCTATAATACATCACTTATACACCTACTAGCATGGTTATGAGAGTGATAACTGTGTGGCAATATGTACTCAATACCTCGTAATTTACCTGTAATTATACTGTATTGGACTTAAAATTAGATGTGAAGGAAGTATTCATGTACTGTTGTTCCTCTTTAGCATCAAGTTCTGTCCTAAATAAAATGGATATCCTAGTCAGTCTGACACAAGCCAAAGTACCTGGAGTAGGGAATACATTTAATGTTGTTAATGTGGACTCCACTTGGCCGCACAGTAAATCTGTACAGTACAGCACACACTGAGATCTCACATCAGTACATGCTGAGTATATCATGAGTAGCCAAACATTATGCTCATACACTCTTGACTGGGCAGTATAGGATTTGGATGATGGATGGGTGAAAATCTTCTGTCTTAATTAAAAAAAGAAAAATAAAGCATGAATTGATGAAACAACTGCATGGTGTGGCTATTCAAGTTCTCATAGCTGTAACTACTTGTCACATTAGGCAAATGAGAGTACAGAACAGCAGTGACTAAAATGTCACACCCATTATATCCAGATAGCATACTGGTACAGTAATGCCTATAATATTTCTGGTAATGAGGAGAATGAATATATGTATGTAACATCAAGGAATTTTATTGTCTTTCAAAATCTTTTTCTTTGAAAGCAGCATCCCTACACAGTACTAATGAAAAGCAAAAAAAAAAAAACTTTATTCCTTAGCATTGTGATATCAGGGACAGGCCTAATTACAGCATTAAATGAGCAGTTGCTATAGCTTGTTAAGTGTGCAAATTTAGAGAGTGACTAATGTTGAAGTACTTGACAGAACTTTGAGAGAACTGAGACTGCTGTACCAGAGTTACCATCCACATCCAGTCTTTATCATGCTCTAATTTTTACTTCTAGATCCTACGTTTCATGGGTTGGGACTACGTGTCACTGGTGTGGGCACCAGGAGATGCTGAGAGTGTGGCAGGAGCAGAGAGTTTTCGCACAGTGGCCCAAGCTTCCCGGGTGTGTCTAGCTCTCGACCTCAAGATGCCACACCCACCACTTCCTGACCCTGCAGCTACTGAGACACTGGCTGATGAGGTGATGGACTGGAGCAGCTTTGTGTAGATTATAAGATAGCTCAGAATGTTTGTTTTTGGAACTGATTGATAGAGATGTTACATTTTTTCCCCAGATTTATGATAGAGGTGTTACATTTTTCCCCAGGTTTTGTGTATGTGTGGGTTCATGCTTTGTAACCAAAGGTACATTTAGAAAGTAAGAGGGTAGACTTTAACCCTAGTGACTTTCCGGTATTATGAGCATCAGCATAAGACTTTCCTCCAAGATTTTGAAATTAGTGACATAAAAGTCAACTTAGTTAAGTCAAGTGAAGTGAAGTGAAATAATCTTCATGGCTGGGTGGTTATATGGAGAACTGAGATCGTGTAAGGCCTAGGCTGAGTTCTGCCTTTAGACTATGATTAATTTTGCCAAGTTTTATATCAGTCGTAATTGGTTGTTAGTAGTAATGGTATGAAATATGAGGTAAGGCTTAATGATGGCTTTGTGTGCTCTTGCATCCCGTGGATAAACTGCAGGTCCAGTATGGCTTAGAAACAGTATCCTCATAGGTGGCCTTTTTTGACATATTTCCCACAGATATTTCATATGGCTTTTAAAAAATTATGCATGTTTCACATTTCACTTAGGTTTTTTAGTTAGCCCCCAGACTGAATATAAACAGACATCAGTTTGTATGTGCAGCCAGCATCTGCTTTTATCACACTTGGTATATATGTATGTGAAAAAGTAAACTGAGACATACAAATCTGAATAGCCAGAGAATGTAGTTAGCAAAAAGGATTAATGTACGGTAGTAAGAACCTGAAGTAATTTTGGTCTCTCAGAACTGCAATATATCACATAGAGTTGAGTTTACTCGACATATAAAGTGCCACTGTAGGTGTTATCAAGAATGTCATCTACCCTTTTCTTGGGGTTGCAGAGGGATGTATGAGGTCTGTGCGAAAAAGAAACTGAGCTTTTTAAATAATGCACCAACTAGTCAGCGTAGCATGATCATAACGGGAATGCTGTGTAGTGGTTACTTTGGTCCAACACTAACTGCATCAAGCCACATCACAAAGTCATCGAGGTACATGCACTTGTGTACTTGTGTTTAGTGCACTTGGCAATTTGTTGAAAGCTGGACAATGAAGGATCTTGAAGAGTAATGTGTTTGTGTGAAATTCTGTGTCAGATTGGGAGTATCATAACAGATGATGAAACTTGGGTGTACAGCTGTGAAGTCAAAACAAAACGTTAGTTGTCGCTTTGGGTTGGAACATTGTCACCACAACCAAAAAAAGCACATCAGAGTCGTTCAGATATGAAGATGATGTTGATCATCTTTTTTTATTGCAAGGGCATTGTTCATAATGAGTTTGTTCCACATGGTCAGACAGTCAGTTAGGAGTTTTACTTAGATGTCCTGAAGCCTTTGAGGGAGACAGTGTGAAGGAAGAGTCCTGAGGAGTAGACCCCCAAAAAAACTGGATGCTGCACCACGACAATGCACCTACCCACTCGTAACTCCTTCTCCACAACTTTTTGGTGAAGCACTAGACAAATGTCATCCCCCAGCCATCCTACTCTCTGGATTTGGCCCCTGCAGACTTTTTTTGTTACGACTGTCATCCTCCAGCCATCCTACTCTCTGGATTTGGCCCTTGTAGACTTTTTTTGTTCCCAAAGTTGAAATGCTCCCTAAAAGGTTACTGATTTCAGATGATAGAAGAGATACAAGACAATCTGCCAAGTGCGCTAAACAAATGTTCACTCAAAGCATGTACCTTGATGACTGAGTGATGTGGCATGGTGCTGCTTTTGTTAGACTAAAGCTCAAAATCACCACTGTATAACACTCCCATCACAGTCATACTATGCCAGCTAGTTGGTGTGCTTTTTTAATAGGTTTGTTTCTTTTTGGACAGACCTCATACTTTATTATTATTATTATTATTATTATTATTTTTTTTTTTAGGAATTGACTGTACAGTGCCTGGTTGGGGTTTCTTTTATTTAGTAGGAGTCATCCGAGATGCAGTTGTAGCTGTATTGGAAGATAGGTTGTCAGTACTGTATTTTTGATTAAGTTAAACTCTACATTGATTTAATATATCTGTCACAGCCTGCAGTTTTTAAGACAGCTTGATATCTGAGTTTAAAGAGACTACATATCACTAATTCAGAAAAATGACCACTCAAGACAAGTCAGTTTCCCAGGCATTTACAGTAACTAATGTCCCACTGAAACAATAAAGTATTGTTTAGTTTTGTAGCAGCTCAAGTACAGACAGCAGCTCAAAGGGCTGTGTTCCATTATCTGTCAAAACTTTTTCTGTATACAGTAGTTCGAGCTGTTAACTTGGGGAAATGTATAAAACAGCTGTGTAAGTATCACTGGAACTTCAATAACCAGTTTTTTTGTAATATATTGTTAATTTAACCCCTTGGATCAGAGGACATTTTTTTACATTTTATTCTTGTTACTACCAAATAGTTTTATTTAGCTTATAAAAGTACTGGTACTGGAGAGGTTAATTAAGCCTTTTTATAACCCTTTCACCTCAAAAGCCCATCCTGATGTTAGTAAAGCTGTCTGGATATTAAGAGATTAAAACACAAAATACATACCCAGCCTAAAGCATTTAATGACAAGTGGTACAACAGAAAAAGTTTATTAGTGATGAAAACTTACTACTGTATACAGTTTTATTTGATGGTATTCCTTCTGTCTCCCCTGCAGCTGGTATCACAGTTAACTGAGAAGTCGATGACAGAGGGGTCACGTGCCACGGTTCTCTTCCTGCCACAGGCTGCCACCACCTCATTGTTGAAAGCAGTAACTCGAGCTGTGAACTCGCATCGCCTCCTTCGCCACCAATTGGTTTTCGTGGCATCCACTTCCTGGGGCCATCACAAAGACAAGGTATGAGAGTAAAGTTAAGAGCAAAAGTTTGATTTCTTTTCATCACATCTACTTCACCCTGAGGGCATGTCTATCACATTCCACTAAGTACATCATAATGACAATCATGTATGGGCAGAGTTATACCAAGCCTCTCTCAGTTTAGGAATCCTGGTCAGGAGAGGAATGTGAGAAGCAGAAGAAATGAAATATTAGGCAAACTTTTGTGCCTGACATTACATGCATTGCATAGTCATGAGACGAATGGCAGTGTTGCTGATACAGTTCTTACGGTATACAATAAATTTAGGAGTGCATTGGTTTATTAGAAAACAGGAGTGACAGACTCTGGTGGTTCAGTCCTTTTGTTCTCATCTGTGGATGCTTCAAATTAGGAAGAACAAAGTAAACTCACAATTTCCTCTCAATCTCTGCTGGTCACAGCTGGGAGTGTGGGCAACTGGTGTGGGGGGAGCACTGGTGTTAAGGGATGGCCAGAAAGATGTTGGTGACTTCACTGCCCACTATCGTCTACTTCAGCCAGAGACTAATACCCGCAACCCTTGGTTCACCAAATACTGGCGGCAGGTTTGTAGAGCTTGTTGTAGAGTTACGTAGAAGACATAGAGTAATGCAGTTTTGCTGGATAATAGTGCTTAAAAACTCATTCTCTTTTTTCAGTGGATTCCTTCTAATTATAATGTCAGAGGATATGAAGGAAGTTGAGGAACATTTGCATAATCAGTCAACAGAGCCTCCTAAATATATTGGTGCCACAGTAGAATGGTATCCTTCCCCAGATATACAGTTCTATGGGTATTTACACCATGGCGATATTGATTCATAGAAAAGAGCTTAGATGTCAAAGGAACTCTCACAGAGTTTTCCATATTTCAGAAGTTTGGGATAAGAAAATCTCTCATACCACTAATCTCAAGCACTCCACCTTGGCAGGAATTTGGTTGTGTTGGATCAGAGTGTCCCCCAACTTCTGCCCTTCCTCCAGTGGTTCCCTACACCTCTGCACCATCCACACCACGAGTTATCCAGGCTGTCTTCTCCTTTGGGGCTGCCCTGACACAGCTCCTTGACCATCTCTGTCCCCAGTTTGATGGAGCATTGTGTCCAGGCTTGCCTAAGTGCGTATCATAACACTGTCTGGCTGAGATCTTGTCCTGTTCTTTCATTTATGTACTTGTGTTTATGTTTCTTTCTCTCTCCCCTTGTTTTTTTAGATTGTATGTCACCCCATTCTTCTATCTATCTATTGTCAGATGCCATAATCCCACAAGGGGTGGCCATTAGACTTTGAGTTATTTGTTTTACGGGGAGGGGCACTAACCCTCCACCAACCCACTTGTTGGCACGTAGGGAGCACGTATGGGTTGGTTATATGGTTACCACCCAGCGTTGTAAATGGTTTCTTGGCTTACAGGAAACCATTAGGCTTGTCACTCAATGTAAAGCCACCTGTAAAGGAAAGAAAAACAATAAGAAGTGACAGGAAAGATGGGAGAAATAGGAAGAGAGGAGGACAGACACAGAAAAAGAATGATAAAGGCTAAGGAAGAAGTAGGTAGCACTACATCAAGTGAGTGGATGATGGTTGCCACCACCTACCACAAACCCCATTCTTAACTGGAAAAAATGTTCAGGATGATGTTTGCCAAGGTTACTTCTTAATCTCTTCAGCCTGAGGATGTACTGTATGTGTTTTTGCATCATTCAGACTGTTTTATTCAACTTTGGAAGAATGGTTAGTAATGAAGGGGATAATGATGACTACATTCAGTTCCTCCATGTCAAAAAGTCTACCCTGTGGTCAGTAATATCATAAGGAGGCAGGATAGCAAGCAGGAATATAGAGCACAGCACTGTATGTCAGTGAACTGAAAGGGTTAAACTTATCATGAATTATAGTTCATGCTTGAAGCACCATTTCAAATACAGTTCCATTTCAAGGACAGTACTATTCTGCATGTTTGTTACCTGCCTCATATTTATTTAGTTTTGAGTGAAAATTGTTATAACAGACAGCTTTTAAAATTGTTTTATCATATACAGTATTTACAGCTGCAGATGAGTAACATTCTCCGTCCATTTCTCCCTTTCTGTTTTCCAATCCCTTTCTATCCCCTTTCTTTTATTCACTCTTCTTCCTTTAATTTATTCCTCTTCCTTTCCATCATTCTACTTCTTCTTTATATAGATTTTGTCATAATACTTACCAGTTGTACAACTTTTCTGTTCAGCCAAACAGACTGTGGTTACCCTACTAATAGCATTAGTTCTTCTTCATCCATCTATTCATTAATGCACTTTACATCCCTTGACTGTTATCCATCCTTCCATTTCATCCTTATGTGCATCAGATTATCTCATTGTTTTCCATCCTTACCACCTTCTATACTTACAGTTCAATTCCCTTTCTTAATCATCCATTCTTCCAGCCAGTTTTCATTCTTTTACTCATCCACTTTGCCAAAACTTTTCATTTGCAGTTCCTGTCCAGTCTTTCAGTCCCTCTCCAATGCTAGACACACCTATATTCAGCTTGTTTGTTTCCAATCACCGAGATTTTCTTGTTGATATAAAAGTTACATTCCTGCAATACCATTTACATTTCCCATCATTAATGCCTTCCAACATCCCTCAGATGGCGGCAGAGAACTGTGCTTAATGAATTTCTGCGCAACACAGAAGTCTCACGTGTGGACCAACCTTCGGAGTACTTCCAGTTTACTGAGAATTTCCATGGTAATGCCCCATTAGAAGTTCTCAGTCTTGCACCACCACATCCAAGGGAGTTGCCCCAAGACCAGTTGAAATACCGCTATGAGAAGGTATGTGAGGAACAGAAGTAGTGTTTGTGAGAATATCTGTCTATCCATTAGAGTCTTGGTGGCATGAGGGTACAGTCCATGGTCAGAAAAGGCACTGTATTAATGCACTTCCTTTCAAATTGATGACATGGCTAAAGGCGTGCATGCATGTGTGTGTGTTTGTTGGTATATGGACAGTATATTCCACTGTACAGTATTCCAGTCATTGAAGACAATTTGTCTCTTTCTTTCTCAACAGGTGGGGCGATATGTAGCCAACACAGGACTTACACTGGGGAATGCCATGGTACAGCTGCACAATGGAACTATGGTACGGATGGACCAGCTGCCTTCCACATGCTTCAGTTCCTGCTCCACCTGTCAGCACAGGGAGACTGACTATGCCTTCCTAGACTCCCCCGATAATCTGTACATCATGGCTACCTTAAACGTGCACGATAAAGGTAGTCGGCCCCTTGAATGTGGTGATCTAAATGGGGACAAGGTTAGTAAACAGCCAGGATTAATTCCTTAAATTCATTGGCATCTTTCCTGTCACTTCTTATTGCTTTTCTTTCCTTTACAGGTGGCTTTACATTGAGTGACAAGCCAAATGGTTTCCTGTAAGCCAAGAAACCATACGTTCTCCCTACGTGTCAACAAGTGGTCGGTGGAGGATTAGTGCCCCTCCCCATAAAACAAATAACTCAAAGTCAAATGGCCACCCCTTACGGGATTGTGGCGTCTGGCAATAGATAGACGTTTCTTTGTTTATCCCTTCTTCCTAACAATTTTATTCAGCTTATGATAGGTCTCACATATTCAAGGTTTTAATGAAAGTTTTATTGGACTCCTTTAGTATGAAAAATACTAAAAGTGAATAAAAGCATTTGAATGTAGCGGAAATTAATCAACAAATGTTCTTGGGTTGCAGACATTAAGTACAGTATTTTCCTTATTTATTGAGCAGTTGCTGTAACACCTTGTGCTGTTCTCAGTTTTTTATAGATTAGTTTGAGAATGTTGTACTATATTGCACAACTAAAGATGATATCCCCAAGTACCATTATGTAGTGCTTCATAGAATTGTTTCACATTTTGCTGTAGTTAATTGCCCTCGAGTTGATCATCTTTACGAATTTACTGTGGCATTCTAAATACAGTGGGCTTGCATGACATACACATAATTGGTTCTGAACATGATACTCAAATGAAGTGCTTTGTAAAGAAGGTGAAAATCAGAGTAATACAAGTAATCGAACCATATTTTAAAGTCAGCAGTGTGTCTCTTTAGAGCCCTCTGATATGATCATTTCATACCAAGCCTTATACATTAATGACACATTTCAGTCTCAACTGGCATTTTATTTATTTATTTGTGTGTGTGTGTGTGTGTGTGTGTGTGTGTGTGTAGCAAATATGGAAGAGTCACATAACCAGTACAGCAGGGTAGGCAAGTAATAGGAGAGTAGCCTGCAGCTGCTGCTAGTCCTGCACATCTGCCAGTGACATAAGATTTCTGTCTGTGACAGGATAACTGTGTGTGTTTAAGTTAGTTTCCTGAGGATGAGAAGAACTTTGACAGAGAGTAGATGAAGTTGGTTTATAAGATACTTTCTGCCAGATAATTTGATACTTGGTGCATCCATTGTATAACATACAAGTATTATCTAATTACATGTATTAATATATTCCCCTGTTTTGTAGCTTCCACTTCTTGAATAGCAATTTTGCCTACTTTCGTCTTACTTTTCCCTCTTAACCTTCATCCCCATTAGCTTCTGTATGTCTTTTCTACAGGGAATCCAAGAGGTGGAGGCATTATTGTGGGCACTGGCTGGCATCAATGCTGACCCCAGAATCCTTCCTGGTCTCACTCTTGGGGCTATAGTGCTTGATGGCTGCATGAGCAAAGAGAAAATTGTCCGTGATGTGACCAACATAATGACGGGTCGCATTCCAGACAGACTGAAGAAAAAGGTAACAGGCTAGGATTTCATCATGAGTTTTATGCAATGTATTTGATATATAAGGATGAATGGTATCTAGAGAAAGTTCTTTCATGATTTCATGAGTATATGCTCGGTTAAAGATGAGGGTAAACTTAGAAAAGGTTATTCATGCTCTTGTACGCTTACACAGTTTGAAGATAAAGAGCAGTGATCATACAAATTGTGAAGGTGGTCATTGACCTCAACATAAATCATAATTATCCTAACCCTGTTTCCATTAAGGGAATGAAGTGGAGAGGATCTAGAAATAGGAAAAAAAAAGCATAAAAGCCACAGAACTATTGACAGAGTGCACAGTAACACGGACCACACATTCCAGTAATTTCTCTTCCTGTCAGGCATGTATGCAAAAAAATCACTTTTCTATAAAACTGGGGAAAAATGGTAAATCAATTTATCTGGTAGCAATGAAATTTTAGCAAGCAATCTTTCTGCACTTTACAGTGGCAGTGATTGCATAAAAGGACATACAGTAGCAACATATATTAAGAACTTACTGTAATTGACCCACCATCCATACATTTGATATCCTGGGTCCACCTCACAGAAAAAAAAAAAAAAAAAAAAAAAATCACATCAGGCCATTCATCTATCATACTATCTAGAATTGCTCAATCATGAGCATAGAGGCCTTGGACCAGCCTACTTAGTCCAGATATTAATGGTGTGAGGCACCAGCTGCTCACCCCATGGCTGCAGTACATGAGCAGTGAACCCCAACACCCCTGGAAAGTAGACCCTCATGGACCACATCTATTTGGGGTGCCTAAGCTCACTAGACCACCAGGCATATAAAAACTGTGTAAGGACAATGGGCTAATCCATTATATCAGTACACAGCAATAAGGTTCGTCTTGCTCTTTCTGTATTCACAAGAGAACGGTCCCAGAAAAGGGAAAGTATGGTAGTCAAGTGCAACAGAGGAAAGAAATACATCATGTACAGATATGAAACTAATGAGATGTTGCAACATTCAGTTTTGAAACAGTGATTATTTTTGTAATATAACTAAAGAAAAATTTGTGTACAGTAAAATGAGAAAATACTGTTGATGATTACATCATTAAGCTTACTGTTGTCATGTTATAGAAGGGGTGGATCTTGGCTAGGATAATTACTTTTCTATTGCTAAATTGATAATCTTTGACAGACACTACTGGCTGTTCATATTTATTCATAAATTTCATGCTGATCTTCCATGAATCTCAGATGGTGTCTGAGAGGGTGCAGGTTTACAAACAAGGTGTCTGGTCATAGTACTGTATAGGGTCAAATGGCACTGAGTAATGAAGATGAATTTGTGATGCCATCTGTTGGTGCATGGTTAAAGAACACAGTTATATTCTTACTGTCTTTAGTCAGATTACTTTTTTCTTTCTTTCTTTCTTTTCCAGATTATGTCATTCAGTGTAGGTGAGATTTTTTGAAGTGGAGAAGTTAATTGCAACCTTTGGTAACCTTCTTACTACTTGATGGCTCTCCTTATATGAATAACCAGTCTGGTAGTAGCAAAATTTAACTGAGAAATTCATCATCAGATTGAAGGGGTTAATATAATTTTTATATGGTGGTATGAAATGTGCTGCACCATATAGTACATTGTACCCTACTGTGTATAAGAGGTTACAATATTTTCCTTCCTCTACTCCAGATACCATCTCCAGCCAGTGTGGTTGGCGTGATTGTGTCAGATGGAAGTGATGAGGTAGCACGGCAGGTAATTGATGTAACGCAGCCATACGGTATTGCTACTGTGGCTGCCACTGCTGCAAGTGACACTGTTTATGGCAATACCCGCCGCTTCCCTGCCCTCCTGCGCTTGGCCCCAGCAAATGATGTGACTGTAAGTATTGTTCAGTGAATGTCCCTACGGTGTGACGGCTCACTCCCAACTGCACATTGTATAATGGAAAATCATGATATGGAAAGCATGTGTTTACATGTTAAAAGGGATATGTTCCAAGCCTCCAGCCCAGAGTCCCCATTTTGACCATAGAACCCCTTCTAACTGCCCTCAACTCCATCCCAAGTGTAACATGATACCTAAATGTTCCTCAGAAGCTAGGTTTCATATGCTATCAGTAATGTTATGAATTGAATGCAGTCTGTAATGTGCAACAGTATGTATGAGCAAAGAAACAAATAATGAAGTGCATTTTTTATTTATATAAAGCCTTGCAGAATATTATGTGTATTGTTGTAAATATATGCTTTTCTACCTCGCTTCCTGTACCCATCAATGGCAGGGCCGAGCAATTGTTTCAGTGCTGGAGTACTACCGCTGGGAGGCTTACAGTGTGGTGTACTCTGATGGAGGTTTACAAGGTGATGTACATAAGCACCTAATGAGGGAAGCACACACACATGGCATCAAAGCTGTTGTTTCTGAACCTGTCCCAATGAAGGTAAGAGGTGTGCTTAGATTGATCAGTTTGCAGTACTATGCAGTAGTAATGCTTCCCATAAAGTAGTCACATACAGTAACTCAGCAAAAGCTGAGAAGTCAGATGTTTCATTTTAAAAGATAAAACTGAAATGCAATATACCTATCCCCTTTGGTTGCCCTCAGGCAGTAAGATATAATTCTTTGGTGTTCTCTTTCGTTTGATGGCCACTGAAAAAGTCTGTTTATACACTGTCAGAATTGTTCTGTGGTTTTACTTTTACTGTGTGAGGAGGATCAGGAGTGTTACCATACTGTATTTGGATGCCTCATTTTTCCTTTCATCATCCAGTCACATGGGTTACAGAGATCGAGAACAAATCTCTTTGATCCCTTGTGAGACATAAATCATTGATAATAAAAGTCTATCTCCCTTTCCTATACTTTAAGTATTGGTTGGTGGGCTAAGGTCACCATAACCTTTTGCAGATTACAAGTTATAAATCCTCTCATTTCATGACCTTATGCTTGCCTTTTACAACACAGGGAATACATTTACAGTATTTCTGTCTGTCTGTCTCTGTCTCTGTCTCTGTCTCTGTCTCTCTCTTTGTCTATCCCATTGGCTGCCAGAGTTCCTGGGCTAGGGACTGTGCTGGCAGGGTATTAAGCGTACTGTCCTCCGCCTATCAGCTCATAGTCGCAAAGCTCATAGGTCCCTACCCAGGGGTTCCCTACCATTTTAACTTTTGAAAATTCCCAGTTCCATCCTATATTGAGGATACTGGGCTCCAATGGGATATATATATATATATATATATATATATATATATATATATATATATATATATATATATATATATATATATACAGTATATATATATATATACAGGATATACTGTATATATATATATATATACAGGATATACTGTATATATATATATATATATATATATATATATATATATATATATATATATATATATATATATATGAATGTCTATATCTATATGTATCTGTCTGTATCTATTTCAACATCTACATCTATATCTGTCTGTCTTCCTCCATCACCAGGTATAAATAAACACAAGAATCCAGTAAGTATAATAGCTGTCATCCACCCTCAGGTAAACTCAGTAGAGCACATGATAGACGTGTGGGGCCGTCTGGCTGGTGTTGGTGGGCAAGGGCGAGTGGTGGTACTGCTGTTGGATTCAGGACACACCACTCTCTTCCTCCAAGCAGCCTCCTTACTCCGTGCCCGGGCTTTGCTTCCTCCTGGCCACTTTGTTCTGATCATGACTGAGTCCCCATGGCCGTATATCAAGCAAGAGTGAGTCCTGCTAATAGTCTATCTGTCTATTGCCAGACGCCTTAATCCCATACATGGTAGCCACAAACAGATTGCCTCCACGTTGCCCTGTCCCCCGCCATTTCACTGCCCTGCTCCCAACTCACGCCCCCCTCTCTCATATACCTCTCCACTCCATCCCTCCATCTCATCCTTGGCTTCCCCCCTCCCTCTTTCCCCCTCCACCTCACTCACATACACTCTGCTCATCAGTCTCTCACTCTCCATCCTCTCCACATGGCCAAATCACCTTATTGTGTTTCTCCTAATGCTTCCTATCACATCCACACCACAATGCTCCTTTACATCTTCATTTGTCAGTCTGTTTCTCCATGTGATTCCACAGGCTCCTCTCAGATAACTCATTTCCACTGCTCTCACTCTTGACTTGTGTCCCTCCAACAACATCCAAGCTTCACATCCATATTTTAGAGTTGGTATCACAATACTGTCATGTAGTAACTTTTTCACTTCCATGCTCACTTCCCTGTTACTTATCACTGCTTTCAAGGAACCAGCAAACTTTTTTCTTTGTTTTACCCTTTCAAGCACTTCTCTCTCCAAACTTCCATCCTTACTCATCACACTGCCCAAGTTCTTAAACGTACTCACATTTTCCATTTCCTCATCACCCAATTTCACTGTACATTCACTGACTTCACTTCTCTCGAAGACCATAACTTTACTCTTCCCTAAACTCACCTTTAGATTTCATTTCTTACACGCTTTCCCAAACTTGTTCACCAAGCCTTGCAGCTCCCCTTTGTCTTCACTTAAAAACACAGTATCATCTGCAGACAACAGGACAGGGAGTTTCCAAACACTGCCCTCTCTCACTAGGGCCACTTCAACATCCACTACCCTACCTTGTATCTCTTTTATAACCCCATCCCTGTACAGATTGAACAACCATGGAGACATGACACATCCCTGTTTCAGCCCAACCTTCAAATAGAAATATTCACTCAGTTCACTATCCACACACACTGCAGCCTTAGCACCCTTATACGTACTCTTCACAGCATTCAACAACTTCTCAACTACTCCATATATTCTTAATACTTTCCACAATCCTTGTCTATCCACCCTGTCATATGCTTTCTCCAAATCCATGAAGGCTGCATACAACTTCTTTCCCTTCTCTAGAAACTTTTCCACTAAAGATCTAAGAATGAATATCTGATTTACACAACCTCTTCCCTTTCTAAAGCCTCCCTCTTCTTCTCCAACTAATGCCTCTGTTATTTCCCTAACTTGTTAATAAGTATCCTACCATATACTTTTCCTGTTACACTGTGAAGACAAAAGCCCCTATGATTACCACACACTTCTTTTTCCCCTTTCCATTTGTACAGGGGAATAATTATACCTGACTTCCAATCCTCTGGGACTCTACCTTCCTCCCAGGCCAATCTGCACATCTTCCACATCCATTCTACTACTATCTCTCCCCCATGCTGCAGCATTTCTCCACACACTCCATCAATTCCTGGGGCTTTCCCCATTTTGACTTTCTTCATTGCTTCCACAACTTCCATCCTACTGATTTCTTCCTGTCTTCTCACCTCCCTCCTTCTCCCAGCCATTCCCCAGCCACTTATACTCGCATTACTTTCATTCTCTATGTTCAGCGGTTCCTTAAGGTGTTCTCTCCATCTGCTCACTTTTTCTCCCTTCTCCACTAGTAATCTACCATTTTTATCTTTCACTCCCCTGCTAACTTCACTGCCACCCTGTCTAACTCTACCTCTTTCCAGAACATTTTGTTACAGTCCCTCCACTTTACACTCAAATTCCTCATCCACTGTCTTCTTACTCTCTCTTAATAATCTTTTCACCTCTCTCTTCCTTTCTGCATATAACTCTTTCTTCTGCCTCTCAGCTTTTTCCCTGCCTCTATTTCTCATCCATTCTTTATGTGCTTTCTTCTTTTGTGCCACAGCCTGTCTCACCTCTTCATTCCACCAATGTTCCAAGCACCCCCTTTCATCTCTTCACCCCACACACCACCTCACATGTTGCACATATTTCTCCTGTGAATATCTTGCACACACCTTCCACGTCCCCCATCTGTTTCAATTCATATTTACCTGTTCGTTCCTCCACTTCTCTCTTATATTCTGCCTTTTTCTCATCCTCTTGTAACCTTTCCACTCTCCTTGCATCTACTCCTTCCTCCCATCCTTCCCTTCTTCTATTTCTCCATTTTACTTGTACCTTGATTCTGATCACCACCAGAAAGTCCACTCCCCTAGCCTCTATATGCTCCTGTATCCATTACACATCTTCGCATCCATTCATCCACACACACATAATCAATCATTGCCCTCCTTTCATTCAGTTCACCACCCACCCTTCTCATCACTCGCCATGTATACCTGTGGATCATTTTGTGCCTGAAGAGGGTATTGGCTATCACCAACCCTCTTCCGGCACAAATGTCCACTAAAGCACTGCCATTCTCATCTATCTCAGCAGGCACACCCCACTCGCCAACTAACAGTGTATGGTATATTTAGGTTTTTGGATTTCAGAATAGGCAGGGCTACCCTTAAATTCATGGCCATGCAGATACTTCATTCCTTCATTCACCTTCCATGTTCTTTATCCCTCACATGAATTTTGCTAAAGATAATGGATGTGCAAAAAAAAGTATAGGGGCACAGCAGTTTACTGCAAGGCTGCTATGTCTAGTGTCATAAACAAGGGCAACACATGTAACATCATCAAAATTATCACCATCCCAGCTCTAACTCCCACCTACAGTATGGCATGAGTTAGATACAGAAACAAAGAAAGAAACAATAAATGTAGGACAACTGTGAAACAGCATGCCAAATGAAATAGTGTTGGTCAGACAGATCATTTACACATCATTCAAGCTTTTGAAATACCTCTACTAATTTTGTCTTATAAACAAAATTATTTGTCAGCATTTACTTTTTCTTTACACTTCACATAAAACTGTTATATAATTAAAGCTGTTATATAAAGTCATCCTTTTGATGACCAAGTATATAAAAGAAATGGATACCAAACCCTTGGCAAGTGTTTCTTCATATGTATTTCACAGTTCATTTCAATTCCTTGTTAGTTCCATAGCTTCCCTAAACCTCCATGCTCCACTTTAGGAAATTTGTTTACCAGTACCAAACTTACCCTCCTTGGCCCACCTCACCACCCCTCAACTTCAAATTCATTCACATATACCTAATTGCTGCCATATCTATACTTATTTCATTCTCTGTAAACAGAGAGTCTAAGCCTACATCTTTCTTCCTTTTGATCAGTAAGCTTCTTTACTCTCTCCTATTACAGTATGCAACACACCGCATGCAAGAGTTAACCAGTGTTGTACTTAGTTTTCATATACAGAATTGGTTAACTCTGAAAATGTCTTCCTCACTTTGTCTTTACCACTGTCTATGATGCCCAGTACAGTATTTTGAATTTGAGGTGCCCAGGCAGTTTGAAATCAATAGATCCTGATTTTGGCTTTTTGTTCAGGCTTCTTTGGAATGGTCAAATTTTTTAGGCTTTCGCTAATTAGTTTTTGTAAAATTAACAGGCATTTTGGTCCCTTGTCTGTGGGGACATGAAATAGAAGTTAATCACAGCCTCCAACATAGCTCCTCCTTTTGCATCATATGAGATAATTATGAGGTTGTTTATGACAGAATTGTTAAGTGTTATGGTTATTTCTCTGTACCAGTGTCCCTCTGTTAAAATCAACCTTGAAAGAAGTATCAATCTTCCAGTTTCATCTTTGTGCTTTCTTTTTTGTCTCACACAGAAATGAGGGTTTGGGAATGGTGGTGGTGCAGGCCATCAGTCGAGCAGTGCCAGGATTCCAGCAGTACTTCCGCTCCCTCTCCCTCGCCAACCACACTGCCTACCCCTGGTTCCATGAGTTCTGGTCACAGGTTGGCCAAGTTGAATTTCATTGATTCATAAAGCTTACAAGTATAGGTTGCCTTTGTTGTTTGTCAGAGATGTGTGTGTAACTGGTAACACAAATTGTTGGAAACTGGCCAGACAGTTTTGTAGGTAACAATGAAAATTTGATAGGTAATTTTTTTTTAGCAATTTTTTGTTGCTTTAACCCGCCCAGTCCCGGCCACTTTTTGACCACTGGTACCCCCCAATCCCGGGCAATTTTTGACCTTTTTTTTTTTTGCTAAAACTTTCGCTTTTGGTGAGAAACATCGAAAATTCATAGAGAAATCGCTCACCTGAGGTTTAAAATACTCATTACAGGTAGGAGAGCCTCCTTACTTTACTGGGTTTTCTATCAGGTTGGCGCCAAAGAAAACGAGTTCTATGGGAGGATAACTATTTCACACCACTCATAAACGGTATTTATTTATCTACTGTTACGAATTTATATGTAGTGCAAAAGTATATTGGTTTTCAAGCAGTAATATAGGCATTATAAGCATTGTTTCACTCGCTAATACCTGACCTTTTTTTGCCACATTACCTGATCATCATTTCTAACTGTTTCTTCCTCTAAAGCTATGTAAAGTTTGTCCTCCACATTGTCATTGATTGGGGAATCACTCTGGCCCTGAATTTCGTACCGTGGCATGACATGGCTATACTGGCCAGGTCACTGATAACAGGTGAATTGCTGAGAAAAGGGCATGCAGGGGGGGGGAGGAGGTCATGCTGGGTAAGGCATTGTCTCTGCCTGGCATCTTGTTGAGGCAGGTGTCCCGTGTATACATACCAAAAATGACTCGCGAAAATTGAAAATTGTGGAAATTATGAACCTTGCAATTGCAGGACGTTGAAGTACGTCCTCGGGATTAGCTGTGACAAAACGTGAGGACGTGGAAGTACGTCCTCGGGACGGCACGGGTTAATACAGAAAAAAGTCACAGTACTGTAACTGAACGGAGACAATGAATGGAGACATTTCAGTCATTTGAACAGGACCTTTCCACAGCCTCTTATCTGTTGAGCAGAGGGAAAAGTCCAGGTAGGCACAACAAAGATGTTATTCACATACATATTTAACTGCACCATTTAGGAGTGGACATGGCACAAAAACTAAATTTGTATAATGAGAGTTCGCTTACATTATTCATTACATATATATATATATATATATATATATATATATATCTCTCTCCATCCATCCATCATCTAAACCTGCGTTGCCCCATGAGGAGCATAGAAGCCCGGGGCTAGGCAAGTTGGTCGTGACATTTAAGATGAGAGTAACCAGTCTCACTCATCCCTGAGAGTCATTGTGTGAGCAATAAACCCCAACCATCCCTTGGATATAAACTTACGCAGGCTCAATCCAATAGGAGCACCTTAATTACCCACTGAAACACCAGGCACCATAATTTAGTTATATGGTTACCACCCAGCATAGTAAATGGTTTCCTGGTGTACAGGAAACCATTTGGCTTGTCACTCAGTGTAAAGTCACCCACAGACAGAATGAAGAGGAAAGAATGAAGGAAAGAAAGACAAAAGAGGGAGTGTAAAGTCATCTGTAGGCAGAAGGATGATGAAAGAATGAAGGAAAGAAAAACAGAAGGCGATGGAAGGAAAGAAGGATGGAGGAGAGGAAAGGGCATACACCCGAGAGCAGCACTACATCGAGTGAGTGGATGTGAGCACCCCCACCTACCACCGTATATATATATATAAAATAACAGAACAGAGGAAAGAAAAACAAATTAATAAAAAAAAATAATCCATACACCACATTACTGGTATCCTCCATTCATAAAGTATCTGTAGCAATTGGACTTGAACAGCTGTAGGTTGAAGTTTGGGGGGAAACAACTCCGGGGAAGCGAGTTCCAGAGAGATGCAGTTTGGGGAATAAAAGAATTCTGATAGGCTGAAGTTCTGCAATATGGTTGTGTGGCATTGCAGTCATGAGTGCTACCAGATGCCCATTTAGCACGAGGGCGGGCATGGATAAGTGGTACATTGGATGCAACTTTGTCTGAGCATTTGCCATAAAAGTGTCTGTAAAATAATGCAAGGGAGGCAACATTTCTTCTTACTTGTAGGGGAGGTAGTTTATTTATAATAGGAGGTTTATTAATAATTCCAACAGCTTTGTTCTGAATTTTGTCTAGTTGTTTTTGTACAACCTCTCCACATCCAGTCCACAAGGGTGAGCAATATTCTAGGTGAGAGTGCACATCCTCATCCACTGTATTTTAATCAACTCCTCTATCCACCAGACTTTCAAGTGCCGTGGAGCCAGTTGCTTCACAGGAGGGGCACATAACTTGTCCTCCTACCCATTGCACCAAGCCCCTGGAGTTGTGGGAACCATCAATGCTGTTACGATTTTGGCTCAAGGGCTGGACAGGTGGCGCCGAGAGGCATGTACAGGTAGGACTCTGTGTGTGTGTGTGTGTGTGTGTGTGTGTGTGTGTAATTCACCGGGTTGGTCAGGATCACCTGATGGTCATGATCGTCAGCTTTTACCCTCCCGGAAGGGAGCTGAGAGCTCATATAGTCCGATCTAAGGGCAAGGCTGTGACCTTCACACACGCACACACCCGTCCCCTTGCTCGAGGGGGACAGTAACCACCCACTTCGTCAGTGAAACTTCTCGCAACCTGAGCGAGGCGTGAACTCCCATCTACCGGATGGCAAGCGAGAACGTTACCACTGCACCAGCGAGTGGTGTGTGTGTGTGTGTTTTGCAATGTGTGAGTGTATGTATGTGTTAATGTGTGTATGCATGTATGTGTGTAGGCTGTGCATGTATGTTTGTATGTATGGTATGTATGTGTGTAGGCTGTGCATGTATGTTTTTATGTACAGTATGTATGTTTGAATGTATGTGTGTATTTTATGAGAGAGAAAAGGTAACTTCTATGTATGTGTTCAGAATAGGGAGAAATTTCCAAAAAGAAACAGTTGTGATCTTTATGTAAGGGTCAGTACCATGAGTTTTTGTCAGCATTTATACCAAGTATCTGTTTTGTGATGTACAGCTATAAAGTTAAATGGTGGTAGCCCTGGTTACCAAAACAGGATTGTTGGTGTTGCTGATTGCTTTCAGTAATTTGTCTCATTGAGCTGTCTTCAGGAAAGATGTTCCTGACTAGTCTCCTACATGTAATTGTACTGTATGTTTTTAGATCTCGTGACTGGTATTATCGGCCTGGCTACTGGCTACAGAATATATTTATGCCTTTGTCTGTGCATATGTAGAGGACTGCCTGTTAGACAGTAATTGTACTGTATATAATGTACAACTGTGGTAGGTGGGACAGTAATTGTACTGTATATAATGTACAACTGTGGTAGGTGGGGGCACTCATCATCCACTCACTCAATGTAGTGCTGCTCTCGGGTGTCTGCCCTGTCATCTCCTCCATCCTTTTTTCCTTCCATCTTCTTCTGTCTTTCTTTCCTTCATTCTTTCCTAGTCCTTCTGCCTACGGGTGACTTTATACTCCCTCTTCTGTCTTTCGTTCCTTCATTCTTTCCTCTTCCTTCTGCCTATGGGTTACTCTACACTGAGTGACAAGCCAAATGGTTTCCTGTACACCAGGAAACTATTTACTATGCTGGGTGGTAACCATATAACCAAGTTTTGGCACCTGGTGGTTTAGTGGGTAATTATTGTGCTCCAATCGGATTGAGCCGGTGAAGGTTTATATCCAAGGGGTGGTTGGGGTTTATTGCTCATGTAATGCCACTCAGGGATGAGTGAGGTTGGTCACTCTCATCGTAAATGCCAGGACCAACTGCCTAGCCCTGGGCTTCTACGCTCCTCATGGGGCAACGTAGGATTGGGTGATGGATGGATGGATGGATAATGTACAGTAAAACCTTGACATAATGGACTTCAATAGACCAGAATTCACTTTTATCGGACTCAAGGAGGTACCGGACTAAATTCCTATATATCGGAAAAAGTCCAATAAAGCCAGAAGCAGTCCAGACTGCCTGACCACTTCAGCTATGTTCACCACAATAAGGTAAATAAAAGACATGTTTATCAGTGTACAGTACAGTATTATTATATATATTATACTATAACACAGTACAGTACCACAGTGGTAGTCAAAATAGTTTAAAAACTATTCATGCAATCCAGAATAATGTCTGATATATCGGAAAAAGTCCGGATTAGCAGGGGGAAGTCTGGATGTCGTTTTTATCGGCATTTTGCATTTTTTGGAATGGTTTGGGCCCCAATTAGGCCGTTATAATGAGGTCTTACTGTATTTAAAAAAAAAACACACTAGAAAACTTACAATATATATTTACTATCCAAAGAAGTGATCTATCTATCTATAGCCAGACACCACAATCTCATACTGGGTGGCTGTTTGACTTTGAGTTAGTTGTTTTATGGGCAGGGGCACTAACCCTCCACCAACCCAATTGCTGACACGTATGGAACACGTATGAGTTGGTTACATGGTTACAAAGAAGTGCTGAATTACATTAATATTGAATGCAAAATGCTTTCCCTGCTCACTGTCTGACTTGTTCAGAGATAAACATAGCATCCCCCCCCCCCTCCTCTTAAATTTTAATGCATTTGAGGCCTGGAAGATATACAATCATTTTGAGGAAATTACTTTTATTGCTGTCACGTCTAAAAGATACTTGATCTACAGTAATTTGCTTAAATACCTTTATTTTTATATTTGATGGAAATTGGTGCCTGCTAGTTGATGTAGCCCTAGGCAGTCACCTCGTTTGCCTAGTAGTAGGACTGGCCATGACAACAGGACATTGTTGGTCATAATATGTGACATATTAAGCAAAGTCCAACCACAATGGACAATTTGAATCAAACATCTGCTTTTTTCAGTGGAGAGATCTCAAGGTCCTAGAAATTTTTCACGGTAACCAAACTGCGTCAACATTGTAAAAATGTGTAAGTTGAGCTTTATGGGCCCGTAACCTGTATGCAATGGATTCTGAGTGCAGTATACCTTACTTCCCATTTCTCCAGCATTCACAAAGGTATTTTCCTCTTCTTGTTCCCCATTTTCTTTTCTGGTTTTCTTTCATGCATTCTATGACTTCCTTTTAATTCTCCACTTAGGTCAGCTCTCAGGCTCATGTGAGGAGGTAACAGTGAGCCCAGAGTATCGTGGGAAGATGTTCCAGTATGCCCGGTCAGTTGCACAACGAGGGGCTGATGGCCAGCGTATGGCCTTCACAGTGGAGGGTCTGAATCGTGCTGCAACACTTCAGGTATGGCTGAGGCTAATAGATATTGTCTCCCTAGTTTTAGATGAAGTTTGAGACCCGTGGAAGTTGCTCATTGGCCAGCCAACAGTTACTAGCAAATATTGTAGGGTTTAGGGGAACATATCAGACCAGTCACTAAGACAGAGAGTAAACAAAACTGTTATGTGTAAAAAAAAAAAAAAAATCATACAGGTCCTTCCTCAAGGTTTTGTGAAAGTGATAGTTTTCAACTGCCTGGGGATTTCCGAAGTCCAATGGCAAGCATGGATATTTTGTAGGAGTATTAAAGTATTGCTAGTATAATATAGCTGATTCTTCTACAGAGTCAAAGAACATTTTTTTCATGTCTACATGAGCTGAGCATAGAGACATATTATAGTCTGTGGTCTTACTGATTAGTTGATATTCATGCATATACAGTCATCAGTTGGGTCTGTGTCTGCAGCAGTCCATATGTGGCCTGTTACAGGACCAGGCCTTATCCTCAAAGGGAGGGTGATAGCTAGAAATAACCATTCCTCATAAGTATAAATAAGAAAGGGGTGTCTGTTTGAAGAATGATGCAAATGAAAGTGGAACTGTTATTGTAATGGCTATGTTTGTGTATGTCAGAGTCTACATATGTTGTCAATAGAACCGACAGGGTGCAAACACATACAGGGTTTATGAATGCACGTACTGTGCCAGAGTATCAGTATCCACTTGAAATGTCTGACATGGCATGGACCTAACCTTAGACTTAGGGCATAAGCATCTCGAGTTCACCACCATTGAACCAATTCACTTCCAAGAGCTGAGTAAGCATTTCCATATCCTGCTTGTTCTTGCTGGTGGTTTTTACCTAATGTATAACCTAATATCCTTGTTAAAAATTTTGAGGACAGTGTATATGGGTCAGTATCTACTAAGGTCTTTATGATCTCCCTTGTCAAGTAAGGATACTACAAGAAGATTGCATGAATGTCTGTTAGTGCTCAGGTTGGTTTGAGACTTTGGTACATCATGGGTGTTCAGAAAAAGAAGAGCAGTAGAAATGGGACTGTTCAGAAATGTACGTTGAGTGCATAGAGTAGTTAGGAAAAGAAATGGTGATTCACAAAAAATGTGAAGTAAGGAAGTCAGTGTATAACAGTGTAAAAGAGCATGATTAAATGGTATGGCCATATGGACTGAATGAACATACTGTAGCAATAGGGTGATGAAATGGTTATACAGTATGTGAGTATGAAGGTAGGAAAAGGTGGATGCACATGGTGAATTGAAACTATGTGAAAAAGCAGTGTATGGGATTTAATGAAGCTTAAAAATTAACAGATCAAACCGATTAAATGAAGTACGTATGGAGTACCACATGGCAAGGGTTTATTACCCTATTTTTAACATGATAGCTGACAGAATGACTACCTGGCAGGTGTATGTGAAAAGAGTGTAGTATATAAATAAAAAATAATTGTCCAGGCTGCTAGCTCTATGAAGTGGAATCACAGTTCAGACTTCATTGGGCTTCCACAGAGGCCCCATGCCTTATGATGTACAGATCCCTGGCAGCATCTCTAGGCCTATGTCTATGCCGTTTTTTTTTTTTTTTTCCCCACTATGGTTAAACCAAGCAAAGGAAGATTGTTTGAGTTGGGATTATTATCATTGTTCTTTTTTAATATGTGAATCAGTTTCACATTTACTTCTGTGTGTACAGGTATATGTAATGCAGCAGTTCTGAAACTTGCATTGGAGTAGAACAGGACTGCTTGTGCTGGTTAGTTAATGATAAACTGTATGTTATTTCCTTGCCTTGCCTTACATGGATTCAACTCTGGATACTTGCCTAACCAAAAGATTGGTGGAGCTGATATGGTCCCCACTGTGGGTCATACAGCAAAGGATGCAGCCATATGATGTTTTTTTTCCCTCCATCCTCACAGATCTTCAACTTCAGACACTTGCCAAACCAAAAGAGTGGTGGAGCTGGCTTGGTGCGTGTTGGGTCGTACAGTGAAGAGTCTGGCCTCTCACTGAATGGTTCTATGGTGGTGACGTATGATGCAGGGGGGAAGGAGGTGCCCATGACAGAAGTTACATCTCGATGTGATGATGCAGAGGCATGTGATGACAGTGGTGTTATTGTTGGTCCTGTTGGTGGAAGGGAAGAGGCAGTGACTGGAGATATGAACAAGCCACCCAAGAGAACCAACTATTTACAGGTGAGATGGAAAGCCTCAGTGGTACTATACTTGATAATTTTGAATATACTGTATATAACTATATATATATATATATATATATATATATATATATATATGTGTGTGTGTGTGTGTGTGTGTGTGTGTGTGTGTGTGTGTAGTATAAATATTGTATTTATAAAAATTATCCATGTATTGTGCGAAGTAATGGTATTCGTATGCTGAAATAAAAATTATGACATACTGTTAGTTGTATTAACATTATTATGAAAAACTGGTATTTCATAGGTACAGGTATTTTACAAAAAATAATAGTAAATTATTACACGTTTTTATATTGAATACACAAGTCACTTACAATGCTGCTGCTTCTCAGATATTTGGCCGAGAGAGATTTGGCATCAGCGGCCTAGTGCCGTATCACCGACGAGGCTCTACCTTCTTCTCTTGTGGAGGTTACTGGGGTGAGGCAGTGTTCCAGAATATAGCAGCTGTTGCCTATGCTCTCACCCGCATCAACACCAATGATGCAGGAGTAGGACTGGGGGCCATTCTGTTCGATTACTGTGATCGGACCGAACGTGCACGAGAACGCTTCTTCAGCTTCTTCTCTGGAGAGGCATCAGAGACTGATCCTGGGATTATATTGGGGCCAGGGAAGGTTGTAGCATCCATATCATTTGCTGATGAAGCAGCTGATGCAGTGTCCAATATTCTTTCAGCTAACTATGTGCCACACTTTAGCTCCCCAGTTGCAGGGGTAAAGCTTTCCGATCGAGAGGACGCTACCATACTGACAAGTGTGCCATCACGAACTGCTGAACTGAGAACGATCTTGGCCATTGCCCAGACATATAGTTGGTCCTTCCTCAGTGTGATTTATGACAATGATGAAGAGGGGAGATTCTTGATGGAAACTTTCCGTAGCCTGGCTCTAAAACAAGATATTTGTATTGGAGATTCACTGGGGATGCCCAAGCGAGTGTCAAAGGAATACGCTCAGGAGGTAGTGGAGACTTTGGCTGTGTCATGGAAGCCACAGGTAATTGTGATGCTGGTCAGTGCAGCTGATAACATGCGTAGAATTCTGGAGGCAGCTGATAAACTGGGTCTTGCTGAACACTTCACATTCTTGGCAGGTCCAGCTTGGGGGAATAAACCATCTGTGACCAAGGACCTCAACCGAATGTCAGCAGGAGCTCTCACCTTCACCATGGAAACCTATGACTTACCAGATTTCAGATCATTCATTGCCAACCTTACCTTGGAGAATCATGTCCCCTTCCCTGATGAATGGTTTGAAGAATACTTCCAAGACAAGTTCCAGTGCCGCTTGTCCTCCAGTACCCGAGTCCAGCGCCGCTATGTCAATGAATGTCAAGGCACTGAACATACCCATGCTGATGATATTGTCCAAGATCCTTTTGTTTTCCACACCATCCTGGGTATCAATGCCATTGCTCATGGCCTTGATGCATATATCACCAAGCAGTGTATTAATGCTAAGACCATTGGTGACTGTAGCATTGTGCAAGCTGAGCTGTTATTGGAGATCTTACACCAGAGTAGGCTGACTTTAAACAATACAGACACTGATGATCCAGATTCCTATGACCAGGCAAATGCATATGGTTATCATATCTGGAATTACCGCAAGTTGGGAAATGAGTATGGCTACGTCAATGTTGGGAAATGGGAGAACAGCAAGTTGCGTCTGGAGAAACCCAGCATTGAATTCAAAATAGGAACATATGCACCAGACTCTTATTGCAATGAAGGGGTCTGTCTTGAAGTTTGTTCATCTCAGTCTACGATATATGCAGCTATGGCTCTCCCCAAACCTCTGCCTATTGATGCCAATTTTCATTCTGTTTATGGTATTACCACAGGAATTGTCAGCCTGCTGGGAATTGTTGTGATCTTGGTCACTATGGTGTACTTTGCCATGGCCTTCCCTACAGCTGCTGGCACATCAGTGCTGGGGTATAAGATTTTGATTGGCTGCTTGATGCTTTATGCTGTGAATTTCGCCTTCATCTTCCAGCCAACCATTGGGACCTGTGCTGTGCGAAGGTTTCTGATGGGTGTGGCATATGCTGTTGTATTCTCTGCCATGTTGGTCAAGGTGATCCACACTTGGCGGATCATTACCTACACCAGCGCCTCACAAGATGACCCTGATGTATTGACCAGACCTGGAGGCCTCCTGTTGGTGTCCTTGGCTCTGGTTCTGGTTCAGGTCATCCTTGGGGCAGCATGGCTCATCCTGTATCCACCAGAGATTGACTTGGAGGGGGATCATTGGCGCTGCACCCCAACAGAGGACTTTGAGACAGAGCTGGTGATATCCCTAGTGTATGTTATGGTCTTAGTGGCAGCAACTATCCTCTTCTGCCTGGAAACATGGCAGGCAGACCAAAGCTCAAGGGAGACACGTTGGATCCTCTTGGCCTCCCTCTGCACAGCCATATCATGGTGTGTGTGGACAGTTGTAGCCACCCAGGCAGTGATTGATTTCCGGGACCCAGCTATAGTCATCGGTAATTTGGTCTCGGCCACATCTGTCCTCCTCTTCCTATATGCCCGCAAGATGTATCTCTACACACAACTGACCCAGGATGTGAAAGATCTTGAGATGAGGTCCCACTACACTGCTGCCACATCTCTCTACAATGCCTCCCTTAATGCACAGAAAATATCTGAAAGCCTTCCCCGGACACCACCAGGTCTGGAAACCAATGCTGGTATGCCTGGCAGACAATTTGTTGGTGAGTTACCTCTTGTTTGGGGGATCTTTTATCCATTCTTAGCTTCTTTTCAGTTTTATTCCTTATTATCCAGTAAATCTTATTTTTTTTGTAATTCCCTCTTGATATTTCTCTTCATTATGTTTAATTGTATTGGGTATTTCAGGGTTGTATAATCAGATTGTATATTTCCAAATCAAAGATCTGGTAATAGTACAGGTACTTTTTTTTTTTTTTTTTTTTTTTTTTTTTAACTGAATTTCAGCAGGCTAGGCAGTCTTCTGTGCTTCTCAGTAGTTACTTTTTGTAAGCAAGGATGTTAATGCCCTCAGTGGATCCTTCTCATTACTAATATATATTTATATCTGTTTTAATATTTCTCTTTTAGACTGTATATTTATGCATATATCTGGCTCACCATAACTTTGCATGTCTTCTTTCCTCATACCCCTTTGCCCTTACCTCGACCTTGTGGACGACGACTACTTGGGATGGCCCTTTATTCTGCACTCTTCTGTATCACCAAAACTCACTTATGACTCCTTCACCCATTGCTGTGGTACCTGATTTGTGGATCTTACTGGGTTCTTCATGTTGCACCTGGTGTATTATGTGGAATCTTCACCCTTATCATATGGCACTGGACTACTGTGACTTCTTACTGTGGCTCTTCTATTGCACCTGATGTGCTCTGTGGAATCTCCTCCTTTCCCATGTGGCACCTGATCCCCTGCGGTGTGCCGTGGTTGTGGTAGTGGTGGGTGATACATTGCGGCTGCACCATAAAAATGGCCCTGTGGTGGGGCGGGTGTTGGGCCCCCCCCAGCCCTGGCCACTGGTTGTCCACAGAGGGGTGTCAGCCTCTTCCCTTCTCCCACCTGGTGCCAGGAAAAAGTGATCAGTGACCAGCTGGCATCAGGCTGGACACCCATGCGGTCCCACAGGTAAAATGGCCAGTGTACATGCTGCAAGTATACAGTACCAATTGCTTATACTGTTTATTATTGAAGTTGCTTGGAAATGTGTGTAGATGATGCAATATTGATAAGTATATAAAGTGTATGAGAGGGTGAATAGCTAAGGATTATGTAATATTGTATATACTCGTATGTATAGTGTGGATGGAAAGTTGTTGAACACTGTATGTTATTATGATGGTAATGAAGTACAGAATGTTCAAGTGTAAGTGCATGTCTAAGTGAGTTGTTCAGTATCGTTTTTGGACTGAGAAAAGGGTATGTGGTGTCCCTGTGGATGTTCAGTATGCATATGGATAGGGTTATGAGAGAGAGGCTAAAATTCAAGTTGTGAAGAGAGGATGGGGATGGTTACAAATAGTTAAGGACTGAATATCTCATCTGATGAATGCAGATGATGCTGTATTACATGCTAATTGCGATCATGATCTTCAGATTGCCGCAGAGTTTTGTGGATGTCTGTGTTATGTTTTGAAAGTAAATATAGAAAAGAGTAAAGTGATAGTTGTTGAGAGTGAAAGTGATGCTCAGTTTACTGTGCTGGTGAGGGGAGAGGAATTTGACTTGGTGAGGGAATTTAAGTATATTGATGTAGTAATAGAAAAGAGGTAAATATGCTTTCTCTTTCCTTGCTTTCTGGACTCAACCTCACCCCAGTGTTTGGTTGGAAAAAGAAGTTATCATGATGATTGATAGCCATTTTGTATATGTATTTATCCAGTGGATAAATTATCCATGGTTACTTTTTCTGTCACAGAGGCACTTGTTTTTAGATTCATATAACACTGCAATTTAATTCATATTGTTTCCATACATCATACTTTATGTAGCATTTAATTATCTGCACTGCTTCAGATCAGAAAGCTTATATTTTGTTTTTGGTAAGACTGGTTAATCTTTACTTTGATACTGTATATCAGTTAAATTAATGACTGATTTGAACTGAGCTCTTGATACAAAAACCATTGTCTTCATCTCTTCGGAATGCATCACAGGTGGGCAAGAAGTGAGCTTCCGAACAGTGACCCTTCCTCCAGATGTACCTCATAGTCGGCCCCCTTCCTCCTCCCGCCCCTCCACCACCACCACCCCCTCTCTCCGACGTTCACTTCACTTGTCCCTGTCTGATGACCTCCCAGAAGATCTTACATTTGACGCTTTTGAGTCCTCGGAGGAAGAGTTTCCTATTGATGCACACCATCTCAGTGACACGGATGACACAGAAGGGTTAGGGGCTGTGGCAGGACGGAGTGGGGCTGACTCAGGACAACACAGCCGCATGCCTTCCATTCGCCGTGTGGGGTCCAGACAGATGCTGGTCTTTCTCACTGATGGTAACACTATAGGTGAGTGAAATATCACAACAGTTACAGTATGATATGTTAGTTTGTTATATACTGTCCTAGGTGAAGATAATTAATCTGAATGCAGTATATCAGTAGTCTTAACCTGTGGATTATGCAGTTACCTTTTTTTATCCCACCCTGTGGTGTGCAAAAAAATGAAGGATTTTTTTTTTTTTTTTTTTTTTTTAATAAACTTGGAGATAAACATCATCTGGTGAAAAGAAAAAATCTCTCTCTCTCCGTCTTTGCGTAGGGCCGTGCGTAAGTTTACATACAGGAGTAGTGAAAAAACAAAACAAAACAAAAAATATTGTTTCTGTATATTATAAACGTGAAGATAAACATCCAGGGCATCATCTGGTGAAAAGAAAAAAAATCTCTCTCTTTCTCTGCATTTGTGTAGCACCATGCACAAGTTTGTGTGAGGGTTGAGTTGGTGCACGGTGATGCACGGCCAGCACAGCCTGAGCCGTGGCACACCATCCACAGACTAAGAGAAGAGCCCACTGCTGAGCTCGAATGTATTCAGTACTACATTGTAGGAATGAGTATGCAAAGAAGCAAAAATGTAAGGGATGTGAGTGGGAGAATGCAGGCAAGTGAAAGAGAAGTAAGGAGCAGATTGAAAACTGAAAACTGATGAATAAGATTGTTGAGAACAGAGTGGTGGTAAACATGATTGCTTTGATGGTGAAGAAAGAAAAAGTAGAAAGAGATAAAAAAAAATACAAAATAATTCCTGATAATGTGACTGTGACAGATGTGAAGCATGCTTTGTGGAAATTGAAGTAAAGGAAGGCAGCAAGTTTTGATGAGGTATTTCAATGATGATTAAATGTAGTAGAGAGTGTGGAATGAAAATTAAGTGTGGAATTTACCAGAAGGTTTAGATGAGTAAAGTTGTACCAGGAAGGATGAAAAAGGTTATTTTGCCTTTATGCAAAAATAGATGTGACAGAATTGAGTGCAAAAATTTTGAGGGATAAGTTTGGAGAATTGTAGGCATGGTATATAGAAGAATGATAATAGGTAAGGTAAGGCAGGATCAGAATGTTTGGTGAGTGAAAAACAGAGTGATTGTTGGACTGGGAGATGATGTAGGAATCACATACTATCAGAATGGCAGGAAGTGGGTAATGCATGTGAGAAGGACTGTAAGGTACAGTATTTCTTTGCATCAATGGATCTGGAAAAAGCACATATCATGAATCGGTGGAGATTGTAGAAGATTTATATGTGTATGGTAAAGACTGAAAACTGTTGAATTTGTTAAATTACATGCAGATAGTTTTGCTTAGAAGGTGGAGCAAGGTTTTTTAAGAATTCTAAGATGTGTGAATGATTTTGTACATGAGGTTTGATTGTTCTACTTCTACTTTATTTTTCTTCTGGCTCCTAACTCTATCTATGTATCTATCTATTGCCAGGCACCTCAATCCCGTTTGAGGTGGCCGCAAACAAATCGCCTCCACGTTGCCCTGTCCCCCGCCATTTCACTGCCCTGCTCCCAGCTCACACCCCCCTCTCTCATATACCTCTCCATCCCATCCTTCCATCTCATCCTCAGCCTCCCCCTCCCTCTTCCCCCCTCCACCTCACTCACATACACTCTCTTCACCAGTTTCTCACCCTCCATCCTCTGCACATGGCCAAACCACCTCAGTGTGTTCCTCATAACGCTTCCTATCACATCTACATCCACACCACAACGCTCCTTTATATCCTCATTCGTCAGCCTGTCTCTCCATGTAACTCCACAGGCTTCTCTTAAATAACTCATTTCCACTGCTCTCACTCTCGACTTGTGTCCTTCCAAGAACGTCCAAGCTTCACTTCCATACGTTGGAGTTGGTATCACAATACTGTCATGTAGTAACTTTTTCACTTCCATGCTCACTTCCCTGTTTCTTATCACTGCTTTCAAAGAACCAGCAACCTTTCTTCCCTGCTGTACCCTTTCAAGCACTTCACCCTCCAAACCTCCATCCTTACTCATCACACTACCCAAGTACTTAAACATAAGCACATTTTCCAATTCCTCACCATCCAACCTCGCTGTACATTCACTGACTTCACCTCTCTCAAAGACCATCACTTGCTGGATAATAAGGAATAAAACTGAAAAGAAGCTAAGAATGGATAAAAGATCCCCCAAACAAGAGGTAACTCACCTGGAAATTTGTGATGGAATGATGATGATGACTGTTATTTGTTTAACCTCTTCACAGCAGTTGCCTTTTTTCCCTTTAGTCAGACAACACCAGACAACAGTATTGGGGTTAGATAGGGCCTGAGATAGTGAAAGGGTTAGTGAAAGCTTTATCCAACCCCTCCAGTTTGAAATGTCACCTCTAAATTAAGTAGAATTAAGTGGAGATAGAAATAACCAAAAAAGACTTCCTCATTGTGAATGTGTTAAAATGGAAGGTGATAATCAGTTGACCAGTAAATATATGACACAGAGTTAATACTTCATATACAGGCAGCCATTGTTTTGAGTAAAGAACAAGTTTTGAAATGTCACAACAAATAATAATAAAAAAAAAAAGTTAAAAAAAGGACTGTTTTCATTAGGACTTTGAGTAGGCAATTAGAAATGGAAGACCATCAACTACATGCAAACTTGTGCCTCTGTTTTTCAGGTGATGTGTCAAGAATATAGAGTTTTGTGTTGGAGACGTACCTCAGGGAGGGTGATGGCTGGTGCTATAGAAATTGCTTAACTTTCGTCTCCAGTGCAAGAACATTATCATATATACTGCAGCACATATTGCAACTGTAGCTGTGACTTGTTTTTGTAGAAAGTGTTATATACAGTTATACAATAAAAGACAACTGTGGCTGATGCTATTGTCTGTAGTTATACTTTACTGCCAGTATGTACAGTAAACTAATGTATGTAAACTACCTGTTTAGCACACCATAAAAATTAATTTTTGTATTTAATGCCAGTAAATAACTGATTATAAGTATACTGTATATGTTACATAATATTTTTCTTAAGTTTCATGCTGTATTGATACAGTACAGTACTTCAGAATTCCTGTGCTAAGTTATATTTCTTTGGAGTGCTGTACTTAGTGCACTCTAAATGATTGTGATTATGCATTTAATAAGTAAGAAATAGTATGCAGGAGATGGTGAGCAAGAAAAGTCTTGACCATCAATTAACTACCGATAGGAATGCAAGTCAGGGACACATTATATGATGTTCTGTGATGGCTGTCTCTTGTATTTTGTTTTTCTCTTGGAGGGAACAGTTATTGTGGGCTCGTGGCCTTGGGTTCCTTCTTCCTCACAAAAAAAAAAAAAGTGCTGTATATGCCCACTAGTGTCAAGTCATCTAATTTGCTTCTATACTGGATTGATGCTGGAAGTAAAATCACCATGTGAAGAAGTGTTTATATATATATATATATATATATATATATATATATATGTGTGTGTGTGTGTGTGCAGTATACACACAGTAAAAGTCCTCTAATCTGACCACCAATAATTCAAACATCCCAATACTCCAAATTTCTCAAGGAAAAAAAATTTGAAATTTTCTTTTTATTTTCTGGGCTTTTTTGGAAATTTTCTGGACTTCATCTAAGGATTTATCTGGCTTGGACATGCTCTTTGACTTGGATGTACCTGCCTGCAACTGCACCATTCAGCTACACTTCTATGCATTTCCAGTGAGTAAAACAATAACCCATATCATCTGAAGTGTTTATTTAATGATCATGTACACATTTTTAATGTTTTCAAAGGTCCCTCCTAATTTTCCGAAAAACCACTGGTCCGAAAGACCCTCGGTTCCCTGTGATTCGGATTACAGGACTTTTACTGTATACATTATATATATAGATAGATATATATAGTATATATTGTAGTATGGTCTTTGATAACCATCTGCCAGTACATAGCTGTTTTAGTCATTACTAAGGCTGTTAATCATTGTGTCAGAGGTGCTGTAGTCTGCAGTATATTATTGTTGTTGCTCATTGTGTACCCCTGGGTGTTGAACTTTTATTTATGCAAACCAGGTTGCCAAAAGTGTGTTATGAACAGTAACCAGAACTTTATATTACAGAATTACCTAAAGTCTAGAAGGCTCTTTATACTTTTCTTGGCTAGGGACACCTGTGGGAAAGAGAAGTTTACCCAGCCTTGTAATCATCATCAGCAAAATAAGCTGATGCTAAGGTACTCATGGCTGTGCTATTGCCTTAATGGTTTAGCAGCCTTTCTCAGTGTTTTTGATAAAATGCCTGCACTTCACTTGGAAGGCTGAGAGCAGAGTATTACTTAACTCATAGGATCAGGTGCTGCACAAAGAATGTGTAAGTGACAGAAATTAAAGAGTTGAGGAGTGGGAGAGTAGTAGATGACAGTGAAGTACATTAGTTTTTTTTTTTTTTTTTTTTTTAATCTGTGTCCTCTTCTGTCGATCAGGGCTAAGGTGTTGCCCCTGGGTAGAGGACCTAGGTTTTGGAGCATGTAGGATTTTGTGACTGAATGCCCTTCCTGATGTCTACCATTGACCCTTGGGTGGACTCGAACCTCCGATCCGTCGGTCACAGTGCTCAAACCCACAGAGCCACAGCTGCTACAACCAGCTGGGTGACAGGAGAGCACTACCACTCCTAGCATGTCAGCTTACCCAGGTGCGGTGCGAACTTGACTCTTCGGTCTCAAAAGTTTGGCGCTCTACCACTGAGCCACCATGTCCCCAAATATGCATGGAGGATAAGTTGTTGTCAAGAAAGCATGATGAACTGTTCAAATGTATTGGTGAGAGAGTAGGAAGAAGAAAAAGAGGAGAGTTTGATAAAGCTATGAGGGGATAAAGTAGCCTGGAGGTAATTCTGTCATGGCCATCCCGTGTTGAGGTTCCCAAAAGGGATTGCTCAGGGAATGAATGTGATTAAAAACTGTTATACTACAGTACTTAAAAATTATCCCTCATTCATGCATTGTTCTGATTATGGGATCAAACTAATTTTACCTAGAAATTAACATTTTATCGATTTTTTTTTTTCACATATGGGATTCATAACTAGACCTATTGCCAACATGAAAGGAATAAAACACAGAAGGAGGAACCTGCCAACTGTCACCCATGCTCTTGGAGTATGCTTTTATTCCTCTCTATTGTCTTTATAGTTTTGTTTAGATAATTAGTTGTACCATACCTAGGTTTATGTGCTGTAGTTACTTCAGATACAGAGTTGTTAGTTTTTTAGTATTCTTGAATATGACATTATTTCATAGATTGTAACAGTATTGAGATGATAATTGTGATGGATGTGTGTGTGATGTGGGAAAATCATATTCCTGTAAATAGCAAATGAAAGTTATTATGTTGTGATAGAGTGTTGTTTGTCATGGTCTTGTGTGTGGCACATGTGTAAAATTATGAGTATGAGGCACTTGTAAATACAATATGAAGTATTTATATTCAAGCTCTTCCTTGTTTCCACAAGTTACAGTATTTAGTATGTATAAATGACCACTTGTGTTGTTGATTACTAGTTTCTGGTTCTGCTTCAGGGTGGAGTGAAAACTATGAAAGGCATGGCAATGATAGCAGGGGATTGCAAGTGAACTTTTGCTTCTGATATTACATTTCAATCTACAGCATAGGAGGAGGAAACTGGAACATAAAAAAAAAAATAAATAATAATTGTAGATATATCTGGTGGTAGGTGAGGGCACTCACCATCCCCTCACTTGATGTAGTGCTGCTCTCAGGTGTCTGCCCTTTCCTCTCCCCCATCCTTATTTCCTTCCATCCTCTTCATTCTTTCCTTCATTCTTTCTTCATCATTCTGCCTATGGGTGGCTTTACACTCCCTCTTCTGTCTTTCTTTCCTTCGTTCTTTCCTCTTCTTTCTGCCTGTGGGTGACTCTACACTGAGTGACAAGCCAAATGGTTTCCTGTACACCAGGAAACCATCTGGGTGGTAACCATATAACCAAATTTTGGCTCCTGGTGGTTTAGTGGGTAAGTACGGCGCTCCAATTGGATTGAGCCGGTGAAGGTTTATATCGAAGGGATGGTTGGGGTTTATTGCTCATGTAATGTCACTCAGGGATGAGTGAGGCTGGTCACTCTCACATCTTAAATGTCAGGACCAACTTGCCTAGCCCTGGGCTCCTATGCCCTTCATGGGGCAATGTAGAATTGGATGATGGATGGATGGATGGATGTAAATATATCTCCAGAAACATTATTGCAGTAGTGAAGATAATGTACAGTAATTGGCTGTGTAGTACATTAACCCACCACTTGCCAGAGCCATTTTAAAACGGTCTGACATAATTCCGTGGCCAGTGCCAGTGCTGTAGTAAAGTGGTTTAAAATAAGAAAATTCACTGTGACCGCATTTTTCAAGATTTGCGGGTAAAAATTGGCAGACATGCTTGGTAACTGTTCCTCTACCATCCCCCAGGCTGTCAAGGGCATACACTCACTTGCTCCCTCTTCACGCTCACTCTGCCTGTGTTCCTCACTTAGTGCTGTACATAGTGAAGGCATTTTGTAAATATTTTCATGTAAGTGTAAGTTGTAAATATTTTCTTGTAAGTGTAAGGACTATATAGTGAAGTCAAATTGTAAATACCTTCTTGTAAGTGCCAGGATTGTATGTAACAAAGTCAGGTTGTACCTGTCTTCAAGTAAGTGTAAGATAATGCATTCAGAGTGAGAAACACACGCAAATTGTGATAGATGTTGAAGTAATAAGTAATCAGAAAATTGTACTGAACATCGCTATACCTTCCCAGCATAAATACCTGATTATACCTTACATAGAAAATGGCTTTCTCTCACCTACGTGGTGAGCGTGAGAGAGCAGCTATACCTGTATACGAGTATGCAGGACTCAATAAAACCCATTTCCGAGCCTCGGTGAGCATTTTAACGGTGAAATTCGTTGTTTCCACCTCAAAATCTATCATTCTAACCAAAAAAAAAAAAGTTGAAAAATGGCCGGCACTGGGGCGACTCATAGGGCTAAAAATAGCTTGCACGCGGTGGGTTAAACTCAGTACAGATTGCATTCAATAGTACTACCCTTCTTAATCTATTCTACTGAGCAAGTGCATCTGCGACTTGAAAGTAAAATTTTTAGGCTGTATATTATTGCATAGGCTTTTAACAGTGAATGGCCTTAGATTATCAGCAAGGGGAAGGGATTAATCAGCTGCATTTTTTTGTACAGCTTAATAAAAAAAAATTTTGATCTGTTTGGACTTATTCATTATAGAACTGATTAACTGATGAAGTAAAATACCTATAATTGATAAAAGGTAAGATTACAAGCAAACCTCCAAAATTCTCCCCTGAGCAGTTCTGAGAAATGAGAATCTCTTGGAATTGAATGTTATACTCCTTTGGGGACAGACTGAAGTGTTAAATAAAGTAGCCACTAATATAAACTGTACACCAAAGCCAATGAGTAGGACTGGGGAAAGCACAAGGCATAATGAACCTTAGATGTAAATGATGAGTGGCTAATTCTGAAGACAAGTATATTCTCATTATAGCTGTTTTATATTTTGATTACAGAAAAAGAAATCTGAATAATAATCCGTCAGGAGTTTGAAGGAACTTGTATAACATTATAGCCCTGTGACCTAGCAACTCTCAGTGACAGGAAAGATGCCAGGCAGGTAGGAAAGCCCTGTAGATGATGCTTGTGAGACTAAAGTTATTTGAAAAATATAATGAAAGTTGCTGGCTTCTGACTAGTGGAGAGATCCCATCTTTTGTCTGACATCATCACAATGAGGCACTCAGCTTGTGTGTCTTCCTAGCTGTCTGACTATACTCCATTTCACCAACTCTGGCCCCATCAGTGATGTCCTCAACACCTGTAGCATTGATAAGGTTCCTTAGTACTGATATACCTTTTTGTATTGCCTTTTATATTGGTTCTCAAGGTAATAAGTACAGGTTCCCTTAGTGCAGAGGATTTACATCAACACTACAGGTATTGAAGACATCACTGATGGTGCCAAACTTTGGTGAAATGGAGTACAGTTGCTTGCCTACCCTCTTGTCTGCCTACCTGCCTGCCGCCTTGCCAGTCTGCTTGTCTTCCCTCCTTCCAACCTGACTTCTCTCCAACAAGCATGCCTGCCCCCCTGCAGGCATACTTTCATGCCCCATCTTTTAGCCTGCCTGATTTACAGTTTGCCACATAGCCTACTTTACCTGGATGCCTGCCTACCTTTACCATGTGAGATATTCTGCCTACCTACCTAATGGAGTGGCAGGGAAGGTGGCAAACAGCTAGGATGAAAGGCTGACAGGAAGGGTACCAGACAGGCAGGCATGCAAGCAGGATGGAAGAAGGGCAGCAGAAGTCTGGCTGGCAGAGAAGTAAGTAGGTAATGTGGCAGGCAGTTCACATGGGGGGTTGTAGGTAGTCCAGCATGTACATAGGCAGGCAGACAGGAAGACTGCCAGGCAAGCAGACAGGCACATAGGATAGATATTTGACTGCCACCTAGGATGGCAGAAAGGCACTCTTTGATGCTAGGCATGATGCCTGTTTCATCAGCATGCTGGCATGCAGGGAGAAAGAAAGGCTAGATATCAGAAAGGTAGAAAAGAAGGCTATAGATATGTCAGACAGATAGGGAGGGAAGAGCTTTTTCCTGTAGATGGTGTTTGTGAACCTAAGTGATGATAATTGTGAGAGAGAGAGAAAAAAAAAAAGGCGTCCAAGTTTTGTTTGACATTATCATGGGTAGTCTGCCTACATGCCTACCTGCCTTCCATTCCACTTACAATACTAATTTCCACCCAGTCTGCCTGCCATCCTAAGTGCCAACTAGCCTGTTTATACGGCTGCCTATCTGTCTGCCCTCCTTCCTGTCAACCTCACTGCCACACTGCCCGTCTTCCTGCCTCTCTCTACTACTCTCCACCCTGTCTACTTGTCACCCCACCTTCCTATCTGGTCGCTTTGCTATAGCCTACTGCTACCTGTCTGTCTACCTGCCTTTATGCAAACCTCCCTGCTATTCTGTCAGCTGAATATCCTACATGCTGGCTTGCCTGCATGCCTGAAAGGTTGCCTCAGTGCCAGCCAGCCAGCTTTTTGGCCTGCCTTACATTCTTGTCACAGCCCTTTCTGCTACCTTGCTTGCCTGCCATCCTACTTGACTGCCTTCCTGTCCAGATAGATAGGTGGATAGACAAATGCATATAAATAGATAGTTCTATATGGATAGACAGAAACATGCAGATAGACAGATCTACCGTATATAGGTTGACATACATATAGACAGATCTATGTACGGTGGCGTCGTTAAGTGCGGGTGTTTCAATATGGCGACTGTAAGTCGCTGCGGGAACAGCCCCTCCATGTTATAATTATGTGGTCGGCAGTGGGTCAAATTCTTTCGTTAATCGCAAATATACCCCTACATTACTGTATATCATTATATTGCATAGAGATTTAGCTGAAAAGATTAAATATTTTTTCCGAATAAATACAGCAATATATCTTTATTGTTAAGCCATAATGAAATGGTCGAAGATTTTATTAAACTCGCACTCTTTATTTTTTCATCGCTTAGCGCCTGAAGTTCCGTATTTGCCGGTTTCGCATTGCTCGTATTTACGGACTCTTTTTTTCCAATTTTTGTACATTGAAAACTGGTGTGAGTACCTTTACCTGTTATAGGAGTTCTGGAGAATACATTAGTGTAATTTTTTCACTATTTTCTTGTGATTCTTGCGAACTGGTCTGTATCATATAAATTATATGGCTTATATCAAGTAGGTAAAGCTTCAGTTCATATTAGGTTGTATTTATATTTTTTGAGCTTGAGACGGACGCCTCCATATGTTAACATTGATATAACCGCAAAATAGTTCTGCCTGATTATATGAGTTTCCCAAAGTTCCTTCCTTGATACTCGGGAGGAAAATGGACAGCAGGACAGCTTTGGCAGGATAGCACTATATATGACAAGTTAATATTCTGCCATTAGTCATTTGTTACAGCTCAGGATTCAAGAGCAAAATAAGAAATACGTCATTGGAGAGAAAGGAAAGGTGATTGGAGTTGAATGCTTCTGGCCTATGGTTCACTTTGAAAAAAAAAAATGATGCTCATTGCTCATTGCCTAGTGAATGGTTATCCTTTAATGACAGGACTGAATGATATAGTCCCATGCCTCCACATTCCTAATGGGGCAGTGAATCTGAACAGTAAAGTCAGGCTGTTGTGTATTTACCTAGTTGTGATATACAGGAAATGAGCAACGCGCGTGGGATTCCGTCTCAGTTTCTCAGTAAGTCAAATTTTCCTTTTAACTCTTTTTTTTTAGTTTTAGACTGGATGATCTCTTTGTCCAGGCAATTCCATAGGTCTGTGCATCTATTGGAAAACTATATTTCTTTACATCCTTCAACTAACTTGGCTTTTTCAGTTTCATTCCGTGTCTTGTTACTCTCCCATCCCATACAAACAGATCTTCTCCATCAATTTTTTCTACTCCCATCATGGCCCTGAACACTGTAATCATATCACTCCACTCTCTCCTTCCAAGATAGGCTGATCAAGCTTTTCCAGCCTTTCCCTATACCGTATGACAGATCTGCCAGGCTAGAGACCATCTTGGTTGCTGTTCTTTGTATTCTCTCGATCTTGTCTATACAGTATCTTTATGTGCGGACCACACTACTCCCACATATTCCAACCTGGAGCAGATCATGGCCACTATAAATTTTTTCATCATCTCATCCATGTAATGAGATGCTACTCTTATATTAGTCAAGAGATTATATGTCTTACCATCCTAATGTGTTTTTTGGGTGACAAATTATCCTGGACCAGCACTCACAAGTCCTTCCCTTCTCACGCTTTTATGATTGGTTCATTACCCATCAGATATTTCAGTGATAGTCTAATGGTACATTTTACTCCTTTCCAATATTTTACATTTTTTTTGCATTGAATTTCATTTCCCACATCCAGCTCCACTCATGGATCCTATCCAGGTCCTCCTGCAGCATCTTACAGTCTTCTTCAACTTCTTCTTTACTCATGATCTTTGCAGCGTCAGCAAACAGACTTGCATAACTGTTCATTCCATCTACCATATTGTTTACGTAAGTCAGGAAGATTACGGGCGCTAATACCTAGCCCCGTGGGATTCCACTTGTTACTTCCCTCCATCCAGATATCCCTGTCCTTTATTACTGTCCTTATTTGCCTGTTTCTCAAGAAGTCTCTCATCCACTCCAAGAGGTTCCCCTTCAGTCCTCCTAAATGTTCCAGTTTCCACATTAGTCACTTGTGGGGTATGGTACCTTATAAAAGGCTGTCTCCAGATCTAAATACACACAGTCCACCCAACTACAGTATATCTGTCTTTTAACACATCAGTCGCCCTGGAGTAGAAGCTCAATAAGTTGGAAACATGCGACCTTCCACTTCTGAATCCAAACTGAGTTTCTGCCAGAATGTCCATCTCCTCCAGATATTTTATTCATCTGTCTTTCAGGATTCTCTTGCATAATTTTATGATCAAGCTGGTCAGGGACACTGGTCTATAATTCAGGGATTCTTCCTTGTTCCTTCCCTTATAAATTGGTACCATATTGGCCCTCTTCCATTCCCGAGGCACTTTCCCTTCATCAAAAGAACACACAAACCATGAATCTTATCTGCCAGTTGTTCTCTGCATTCCTTTAGTATTCAGTTAGAAATCCCATCTGGTCCTGGGGCCTTCCTCACATCATGAGTTTCCAGTAATTTGTGTACTTCTTGCACTTCAACTTTTAAATCTTTGAACACTACATTTCTAGTCATTTCTTCCTCCTCCACAAAAGCACTTTTCCTAGTGAAGACTGACTGGAAACATTTTTTCATTATTTCAGCTTGCATAACTGATTTTTATAGACATTTCCTTCTACTTTCAGCTTATTAATTTATTCCTTTTGTTTCAATTTGCCATTAATAAACCTGTAAAACAACTTAGGTTCTTCCTTACATTGTCAGGTATACCTTTTTCGAAGTTTCTTTCTTCCTCTCTGCATATTCTTTTATATTAATTTCTAGTTCTTTTATATTCTTCCTTTATTCTGTCATTACCTGTCTTCCTCCATTTGTTCCATGCCTTATCCCCTTCTATTTTTGTTATCAGTCTACAGTACAGTATTTTTATTGAACCACCCAATTCTCCAGTTCTCTTTACCACAAACTTTTGCCACATGCTTTTCCACACCCATATTAGTCTAGAAAGATATCCCACTTCTTCTGTATCTGTGTTGTTTCCTTGAATTCTTGCCAATCCGCTTCTTCGAAAAAATTTTCTCAGTCTTGTAAAGTTTGCTTTCCCATGTTTCTTCCATGTCTGTATAGCTCATCTCTTGTCTTCCTTTTTCCTTCTATCATTAGGAATTCTATTACCACATGATCACTTTTTCTTTTAGGACACAGTTATTTCAGAGATTCAGTTGCATCAGGTTCTTTGTTTAGAATTAAATCTAGTCTTGTTGGTGTATCATCACCCCTAAATCTTGTCTATTCTTTGACCTACTGGGTCATTACATTATCCATTGCTATATTTAACGGTTTACTGCCCCACGAATCTTCATTACCGATACTTCCTGAGTCCCACTTCCCTGAGATTACGTTACCTCTTTACAGATAAATCACCCATCAGGATTATGTTGTAGCTTTTCTCTATCTCATTCTGTTGGTATCTAGTCATGTCTAACATCTCCTGATAATCCTCCTCATTTCATGCCCTTGTCCTGGGGGGGACATATGTTACTGCAATGTCTCTCTTGCCTTTCCCTTCGGTTTCTAGTAGCTATCGTGTCTGTCACTTCAGCCCAACCTTCTCCCAGTTCCACTTTATCCACATTTATGTTGTTCACTGTTGTCATCACTCCTCCTCCTATTTTTTCTTTTCTATCTCTTCTTCATAGTTTCTATTTCCCATCTCCCATGCAGATTTCAATATGTATTCTATCTTAGCTTGGTCTGTCTGTACGTTTGTTGAGTTATTTCTCAAGAACGGTAGCAGATATTGATCTAATTCTATTTGCGTTAGGTTGAGGTAAGTCCAAGGAGTCAGAAAAATGAGAGAGAAAAAAAAAGGCTATTGTGCGCAGCGCAACAGCATGAATTTATTGGGAATTGCAACACAAAAATTTGCAAGTCATTTGTTTGTTTCTTTCACAAACATGGTAATTGATATCAACCAAATTCTATATGCATTAGGCGGGGTTAGGTCCAGGGAGTGTCGGGGGGGAAAAAAAAAAAATGGTGGGTGCAGACAATGCAGCTGCACGAAATTGTTGGAAATCGCAACATGCAAAAATCTGTATGCAGTCATGGACTCCAACTCCCACAATGAGCCACATGTGTGAGTAATATTTCATTTTGATATGGTAACTGGTTTTTGTTAAAACTGTAAAAAGAAAATCAGCACTTCAGCAGTAATTGCACATTTTTTGGCTAAAAAGCATAATTATCATGCACCTGGGGTGGTTTCTGCAGTGATGATTGTGCAGTGTGTCTCAGGTTTTTGATGGCTTTGAGGAATTCAAAGATGAGACTCTATTCTAGGAGTTAATCCCAGGTGGTGGAGACCATCGGCGCCTTCTCTACCCATGCACAGTTGTTGAATTTATCTATCTATCTATCTATATACCTAGGCTGCTTCCCCCAAGGAAAGGGAGGTAGCCGAGACAGGACGACACACTCGCCATTTACTCATCCATTTAAACACATTCATTCGCATCTTAGCCCCAAAGGGGAGAACGGACAGATCCTCACCACACCACACCACACAAGGGTCAACTGCGCAATGCAATCAGTGACATGCGCAGCAGGGCCTGACAGCAGAACTGGTTTACCCCTGCCACATCATAACAGACCCATCCCCTTACCTGCACCTAACCTGACTAGCTGATCAGACCAAATGCAGGAGAATATCCCCTCAGGGCTACGTCATCACTTATTCATTCACAATTTCTCTCCATTTATTTCTGTCACGCACAGCCACTCTTCCTTGCTCAACAGGCATCCCTCTCGCATCCAGCGCTCTCTTCACACTGTCCATCCATCCTATTCGTGGTCTTCCTCTCAGCCTTACACCTCTCACATCAGATCTAGTTATCTTTTTCACCAATCGCTTATTATCCATTCTCTCCATATGCCCAAACCATCGTAACACCCTCTGCTCAACTCTACCAGCCATCTCCCGAACAACTCCAGTTCTCCTTCGCACTTCATCATTTCGCACTCTATCCATACGCGTCACTCCACACATACTCCTCAGACACCTCATCTCCATTACATTCAAGCTTTTCCTCTCTGTTACACCCATATTCCATGTTTCAGCCTCATATAATGCAGTTGGTACCACAACACCCTCATACAGCCTTCTCTTTACATCCATTCTAAGCGAACGACATCTAAACACTTTTTTCATTCCTCCCAGCACCTTTCCTACTTCATTTATTCTAAACTTCACTTCTGCATCTATTCTTCCATCCACAGCAACATGTGACCCGAGATATTTAAAACACTCTACCTCCTCAAGCAACTCGCCATTACAAAACTATATTCATCCCCCTACCATCTACCAACCTCGTACACTTCATCACTTTACTCTTATTCTCATTTACTTTCAATTTCCTCCTTTCACACACGCTTCCAAACTCCTCTACCAACTGTCTCAATCTCTCCTCTGAATCAGCCACCAGTGCGGTATCATCTGCAAACAGCAGCTGCTTCAGATTCCGCTCTCCACCATCAACATTCACCAGACTCAGACCTCCACCTAAAACTCTTGCATTCACCTCCCTTACAACACCATCCATGTAAATATTAAACAACCAAGGCGACATCACACAGCCCTGTCGCAACCCCACTCTCACGGGAAACCAATCACTCACAGCATTTCCCACTCTTACACATGCTCTACTATTTACATAAAAACTTTTCGCCCCTTTTAGTAACCTACCATCAAGTCCATACAAACTTAAAACAGTCCAGGGGTTTTATTCACCCTTATGTAGAATACAACTCTCATGTGTGGGGAGGCTCCCCACATACAGCCCTTCTCAGCAAGGTGGAGTCAGAAGCTTTTCATCTCATTAACTCTCCTCCTCTTACTGGCTCCTTTCAGCCTCTGTCTCTCCACTGCATTGTTACATCTTTATCTCTTTTCTGTTGCTACTTCAATGGTCATTACTCCTCTGAACTGTCTGCTTGCATCCTTCCACTGCTATGGCAGGCGCATAGCACACGTCTGGCAGCAAACTTTCATCTCTTTTCTGTCCAAGTCTGTAATGCAAGAGGTAGCCATTACGGTACTTCCAGTCCTTCAGGTGTGCAACAGATCAACTCTGGAACTCTTCCTGTCTGTATTTCTACTACTTATGATCCCCAAGTGTGTCCAGACTTCTCGACCTGGGTGGATCTTAAATTTTGGCTTTGTTTATTTTTTTTTTTTTCTTGGAAAAATTTTCTGGGCTGCTAGCTCCTTGCATTAAAAAAAAAAAAAAAAAAAAAAAAAAAAACTCTCTCTTCCATTGTAGGCTACTGATAATTCACCCCTGTAATACTTAAAGTGTGGCTGGTGTAGCTATATGTAAGTTTTGTTGTTGTGGCCCTGAATTTATCTGAAATGTGAACCTAGTGGACTGCAGACTGGCATTTCCCTCATGCTGTCCACCATTCTCTGAAGGGGATAGGGAGGGAAGTGAGGGATGTTTATACCTGCAGGCAGCCTTGCCATCCAGTCATTTGCCACCACATGAAGGCATCCCTCTCCACCATCATTCTATGTATTGGAAGGCAGTTATGCACAGGTTACCTATATATTTTTTTCTTTATTGAGGAAACCTTATTTTATATTTGCTAGTGGCAGGTGATAATGCTTTTTATCCCAGCCATGATGTTCTTGCTGTCACCAGAGAATATTATGGAACTTAATCAAGGTTCTGGGACTGAAAGGGTTAATATGTAATGTTAATTTTCAGGTGAGAGTTGACTAAGCCATGGAGACTGCTTGAAGATTGTGTGGAAAAGGGGAGAAGAAACCCTGCAAACTTTCTCCACTCTCTAGTAAGTATCTGAATGTGACAGAATTTTGTTCTAGTTCCAAACCCAAGACTAAATCTGGTGGTTTGCAGGCTGATGTTGCCCTTCTCCTACAGTCCACCATCCTTCTTTTTGGGTATAGGAAATTGAGGAATATATGTTTTGGTGCCACTGCATGAAAACATCTCTTAAGCAGTAGCAGATTGCTTTTTATACCCTATTTCATTGGCCATGGTGTTCATGTTCTCTTTGTATCATAGTTTTCTCTTTTCTTGTATTCAGAACCCTGCATTACCTAGTGTTTGGACGGAAAAAGGGATAGGAATGATGATTTTTCCTCATATGCACTTAACAGTACCTGCCAAACCTTTATCATGCATTTTTCTTTGTAATATAAGATGCCATTTTCACCCATCTGTTCCCTGCCCTCATCAGTTTCCTTATTCCTTGATTCCTTAAATGATTACTTGCTACAGTATATCCATCCATCTCCTCGCCTTACCATGCCTTTCCCCACCCCTAAACTCAGTATATCCTTTTCACCACCATATCTGCATCCATTCTCTCCATATGATCATTCGTGTCAAATGCCACACACCAGCATTTACATCACCAAATTTCTTCACTTCATGTATAATTTTTGCCTCAGTTATTGGCTGCTCCAGGAAATGTTGTCTCAGCTCCTTGCATTTTTTAAAACTGACATTTTACCACTTTTTAGAAAAGAATTTGTAGCCGCTTCAGACTTGATAGTGTGTACTGTAGCACTATGTTCAGGAAGAGATATGGTAGATAAGAATAGAAATTAAAATCAGATGATTTTTGTCTCTCTCAGGAATAAGAACCAGAAGTTGATCTGGGACATGAAAGATACATTTGGTGAGAAATTTGTGTCATAGGATAAATTACAAGACTTAGACCTCAAGCCACCAGCATGTTAGCACCAGGAAAAGAGTAATACAAAAGGCAGAATGAATACCTGGGGGAGTTCAGTTTGGTTACCCAGGTGATACAGTGCAGGATGGTTTATAGTTTATGAAAAGCTTATCACAGGCTCAGAGGTCCAAGTTGCAGAAAGAAGCACTGCTGCTTAATACCTCATTGCATCTGTTTCTTGGCTTCTAATCATTGTTTTGCTAAATGGGGGACAAGAGGCTTACGAAAATATTTGTATGTCTGTCTGTCAAACTATCCATTTATTCATCTGTCAAGCCCAGTTCACATATTCACAATTTTCATAGGCGATTGCGTTATGCTTGGAAATAGGTCAAAATCACAAGGAGTTCTGACAGTTCACAGAGTTTTGATGCTCTGACGTCACACATTACGATTGCACTGCACTTACACAATGCTAATAAGCAACTGGGAAACACTTTTACTATGCTTATACACTGCTCACAAGGTGATTGAGCTGGAATTGCGCTGCTAGAGCACGATAAAGCACGATTGTGTCCCAATGGAATTGTGCTCGATAATACCTCACTTACAAAATGCTCGCACTACATCTTCAGGTGCTGGAGGTATACACAATATTCACTGCAGTATTAGAAGCATGAAATATTTCCTCTGCCATTAATTTTTATATCCAGGTACAGTATAATGAAAAAAAGTTTTCTTAAGTTGCTTGGTACTGTAGCTTCATATTTCCTACTCCTGGGATGTTGCAGATAACTCCCCTAATAGGAAGTATGAAGGAAAAGAAGAAACTAGAGTTCCTCCATCTTAACTTGGCCAAGATTTCTTCCTCTTACAGCTAGCGTATTTCACTTAGATTACAGGCAGAAAGATACAATGGCATGGCTCTAAATCCTTTCCATAGCACTTCTTTATGACTAGCTTTACATTCTAGTCTTAATTTGTTGTCACAATTCATCTTTTAAGAGGAAGAGATGAGAATTTTAGTCAAAGTTATACTTAAAAAATAAAAATGAAATAAAAAATAAAGTTAGTTACCTGCCACCCTCTCTCTTCTTCTCTTGCTCAACTCACTGCTTAAATATATCTGTACAGTCTGGGGCAAAGTGTAAACATTTCACCTTTTCTACTTGTCGTTTCCTCTGAGACCTAATATTTCTGCTGTGAGATTTGATATGCTTCTTTGCTTTCAGATGATTCTATCCATCCTTCCATCCATCCATCATCCAATCCTGTGTTTGAGCCTGGGGCTAGGCAAGTTAGTCCTGACATTTAAGATGAGAGTGAACAGATAATATGTATTAAATGTCAGGGAGGAAAGTGAGAATCATGCCTTAAATGTGAGTAGATGCGATGGAACAGTAAGCTAACTTTGTCCCTAAGTGTAGGTAAAGTGAGGAATCTTAAACAACCCCTCTTGTATCACAGGCATATCACACATCTTTCTGATGCAGCCACTGGGTGATGAGACGAAAGATTTGCTCCCGAGCCGCTGTTAACTGAGGAAGGTCACTGGGGGAGGCTGGGTACATATTGGCACAGTGGGCAGTCCCTGTAAAAAAGTAGTAGTAGTAGTAGTAGTAATCTATCTATCTACAGCCAGATGCCATAATCCCTTAAGGGTTGGCTGTTCGTCTTTGAATTAGCTGTTTTACGGGGAGGGGCACTATCCCTCTGCCAACCCACTTGTTTAATAATAATAATAATAATAATAATATAATAGTAGTGATAATATTAATAATAAAAATAATCATCATCATGATAATCAGAATCATAAACATAAAAATGATCACGATAATAAAACGCAATAAAAACCAATACTAAAGCCATATGGGTCATAAAAATTAAAATAAATCACAATAATAAAAATATGATAAAAACCAATACTAAAGCCATATGGGTCAGACAATCATGTATCATTCAAGCCTCCACAATCCTGGTTCCATCTCACAGACCTATCATTTTGCCCTCCCCATCCCCTTTTTTTTTGGGTGGGGGGTGGAGGGGTTGGAGGTTTTTCTTTGTAGATGCTCTTTCAATACACTTGCCAGACAGATTCAGTCCATTGACTCTCAAGTTAAAAAAGGGTACCAAATCCTTGCTATGTCCTCCTCTGTACATTATTCATCCAAACAGTTTCATCAATTGTCAGTTCCCTAGCCTCATCAACTTCCATATGTCGCTCAGTTGGGAAATCCATCCAATGTCTATCTGACTTATCATGCCCTGTGCTGTCAAGGATGGAGTCTGGAAGAAGTCTATCCTGTGTACACCTTTCAAATGATGGGTCCAAAAAAGAATGCTGCAGTGTTAAAGTTAGATTGCAAGACATGAGAAATTTTGAATGTGTTCTTATGTAGATGTATCTGGCCTGTAGACTATACAGTGGACTGGAAGGTGTCAGCTGGGGACACAGACACTTAGAATGCATGCGAGTTTTGTTACCTGGGAGACATGCTGAATGTCGGAGGAGGCAAATATTAGTTCCACTGCCAAAATCAGAAGTGCATGGAAGAAGTTTAGGGAAATGTTGCATTTCCTGACAATGAGTGGGCTCTCCTATTGTGCCAAGGGTGCTCCCTATAAATCATGTGTCAGAAGTGTTATGCTCTATGTCTGTGAGACTTGATCTGTGAGAAAAGAGGATACATATAGAATGGATTGCACAGAAATGAAAATGCTGAGTAGGGTCTCACTGGGTAGGAAAATTACAACAGTGCGCCACAAGAGATTTTGTTGAAAAAAATACTACTAAAGTGATATGAACTGGTAAGTTGACATGATTTGGACATGGTGAGACCACGGGAGAGGGGGACTGACTGAAGTGGGTCATGGGTGTGTGGCGGAGCTAATGCCAAGATGCAGATCGAGGAAGGTGGGGGTTTGGATATGCTGAGACAATGGAAGAGGGAGACTGACTGAAGTGGGTCACATCCACTTACTCTGTATGATCATACCAGCTATGCACACACTTCAACCTTATTATTAACAAACTTCCTTACTTCACATGTTTTACAAATCAAAGTTTCTTATCCTACCCAATATACATACCATTAATGAAGATCGCTGGAGCACTTGAACTGATGTTGGTGGTTACTCCCAAGGCATGCCACGGGTCGATGGATCCATTGGGGAACACCACTCGGGTCACCTTCAGGTTATGCCCTCCATATATGCTGTTAGTTCTTTTCACCCCATAGTTTAGTAAGGCAGTTGTAAACCTGAAAATATTCCATAGCAAATGGCAATGTTATGATGCATATTCACTACTGTTATTCTAATCCTCTTTTCCTCCTAAAGATGGGGTGAGGTATCTAGAAACAAGGAAGGAAAAAGTACAAAAAGGGAGAACTATCAACATCATGCTCAATGAAATGACTACACAATGATATACACAAAGTTCAGCATTTAAGTACTCAAAATTTAAGTACTGAGTAAACAGTCTTAGTTGGAGGATCAAGATCCTCTGCATGAACATCCTATCCAAAATCTTCAGCACATAAAATAAGTGGGGATTCAATATGAGTTCTGTTACATTATAATCATATACACACACAGTACTTTACTTCTGTGCTTTGGACCCCCATCCCATATGATGTGGGGAATTATAAGCGATAAGAAACACTTGTGTAGTTGAGAGTACAAGTAAACTATCTTGTGTTCTACTGTTGTGCATTTACAAGGAGTTCCAGTACAATCAGACTTAACCCTTTCAAACGGACAGTTCTCTCTAGTAGTGAAAAAATGGGAATGTCACAAATACAATAGAAACACTATCAATGAAATGAAGGAGGTAATGGACACTGTTGGTCTGGTCATCCCCCAAACTGAGAAGATCTGAACTGTGCTACTCATTCATTGACTAAAACTTCTATGGTTTTGGATGGTTTAAGTTCCTCACTAGATACGTATGTGCTACTGAAAAACACTGTTCAGTGAACACATTACAACATGACTGGTTCAATGGGGATACAGTTTAAATTGGCAATCAATGAAGTTCAACCTGGGGCCAATATTTTTTCTTGTATTAAGTTTGTACAATCACAATTTTGATCTCAATATCAAAGCATACCATTGATACAACAAAATACTGAAGACTTACACATATAATTCTAACCTAAAATCATCATCCCACACCTTATTCCTACCTACAAACATGGTGTGAGCAGAGAAATTAAATAAAGGAGGAACTCAGAATTCATCTTGCCAACTACCTCCTTTTTCCCCCACAGAAAAAAAGGCACCAACTGACACAATAATGATCAGGGTCATGCAGTATGAAATGATAACTTATTAAACTATCTAAATGCTAGGAGAAAATGTACAAGTTAGGAGCAAGCAATCACAAAACTGAACTCACTGCACCTCAACCATGACACCATAAATCTGTGACTTAAAAGTCAGAGGGGTTAGATACAGCCTTCACTAACCCCTTTAATAGGAGAGAGCCCAAATCTGAATAAAATCATCTGGAGTAACATGACTTTACTAATACATCACCAAACAGTAGGAGATAAACACAAAACACCTGTACAGTAAAATAAGTCCTTGTTGTAAGTTACCATTTTGACATCTGTCTTTGCCAGTAAGTTTACTGTAAATTGTAAAATACAGCTATCAGTGTTCTACCATTACCTAAAGCTCACTTGTTGGTTCTCCAAATTTTCAGTACCAAACATGTGGAAAAAATTAATACTGTATTTCAAAAGGCATTATTGACTTATAATAATGAGGACAGCCTGTACCGTCCTTTGCCACATTAGGCACAAGGCTGCTTTCAATAAAAAGTGCTGGGCAGCATGACTGTTACATGTTTACATCATTATTATGAAAAAAAAAAAAAAAAAAAAAGTGGTAAGTGGGGACGCTCACCATCCACTCACTCGATGTAGTGCTGCTCTCGAGTGACTGCCTATTCCTCTCTTCCTTCCTTCCTTCCTTTGTCTTGTCTTTCTTTCCTTCATTCTTTCCTCTTCCTTCTGTCTATGGATGACTTTACAATCCCTCTTCTGTCTTTCTTTCATTCTTTCCTCTTCCTTCTGCCTATGCATGACTGTACACTGAGTGACAAGCCAAATGGTTTCCTATACACTAGGAAACCATTTATTATGCTGCGTGGTAACCATATAACCAAATTATGGTGCCTGGTGGTTTGGTAGGTAAATAAGGTGCTCCAATCGGATTGAGCCGCTGTAAGCTTATATCCAAGGAATGGTTGGGATTTATTGCTCGTGTAATGCCACTCAGGGATGAGCGAGGCTGGTCACTCTCATCATAAATGTCAGAACCATCTTGCCCAGCCTTGGGCTGCTATGCTCTTAACAACACTGGATTGGATGATGTATGGAAGAAAGATGGTTTTCAGTTCCCTACTCCTGTCCCTTTTAAGCCCTTCAGCATTAGGATGTCACTTATATTTTATTCTCTTTATATTTATTCAGCTTAGTGAAGACTTCCAAGACGAGGGATCTGATGGGGCCTTTGTTATCCCATTCACTACTTGTCAATCCTTTCTAAATTGAATACACTTATCTGGTGGTGGACTCATTAAAATGAAAAAATATCATCAAACTGAGGGGATCAATCATCCTTACAATATGTAAAGAACATGCTAATACTGTATTCTGTTCACTCCAACTTGGCATATACAGTAGCTACCATCCCTCCATCCTGAATGCTGAGTTTTAACATGAAATAAAAACTAGAATATAGTACTAGTCATGAAAAAGTGCTATGGAAAGGATGTAGAGTCACAGTATTGTCTTACTCTATCAATGAGCTGCAGGAAATAAGCTGCAAAATGATTAAAATTTCTAACAGGTTAACCCTTTGAATCCAGTTACATCTTTATCAATGCATTCTCATTATCTCCAGATGATTTTATTAAACTGAAGGAAGACTTTTACTTGAGGTGAAATATACAGTATGGTCTCATTAACATCCTGCAAAACTAGAGCTGAATAAAGTTACTGAACAGAACTAATTGGTGGTAAGTGTGATAAAAATTAAAAGACATCACTATAATGAAGAATCTAAGGTGGACAATTATAATAAAGTTTCTTCCTCCTCACACCCAGGTAATCTATACTCACTTTGTCCCAAATATGTCCTGGCATTGGCGAGTAAAAAAGTCAAGAGGGAATTCATTGCCAAATGGCTGGTCACTGGAGTCAGAGCTCTGGTAGAAACCAAACTCTGTGCATGTCTGGTAGATCCAGGTGCGACCTGGTAGGAAAGAGTTATTTTATTCATCATCATTATCATCACTATCATGACCTTTTCTTCCTGCCTAAGGTTTGGGTAAAGTAAGATCCCAAAGATAAACAAAGAGAAAGTACAAATATGGGAGAATTATCAGGAGTATGCCAAGTGAAACTGACCACACAATTGTTCACAACCTCACTCAAGCTGCCGGAATCCTGATCTTCTTTCCCATCAAAGGATGGGGTCAAGAAGGATCTAAAAAAAACGAGAAAGCATGAAAGTGGGTGAGCTATCAACAGCATGATCAGTGAAATGGGCCCCTTACTCATTTACACATCATTCAATACCTGGAATTAAAACCAAACTATCTGTACATACATTTTCTTTTTTTTTTAGATTTAAAAAAAAAAAAAAAAAAGTGGGTGCCAAACCCATGTTCTAAGCTGCTCTTGACATAATTCACACTACCACCTCCAACCCCTAGCCTCTCAGTAACTTCCATACCTCGCTTTCTGACACTCATCTATCACATATATCCAACTTCTTCCTGGTCTACCATGTCCCCTCCCATCTTCAAACTTACTCATTTGTAACATATTCTTTTTACCAATCTATCTTCATCCATTACCTCCATATGACTATACCATCAAAGCACACTCTCTTCAGGCCTATTATCAAGAGACTTCCTCATTCCATATGTTTTCGAATCACATTACAGTATTTCTTATCCTAGCCATTCTACTCACTTGCCATACATTTATCAATCACTTTTCCACTGCTCTTACTTCTGACTTTTCACTTTACTCGTAGTGCCAAACCAAAGTCTCAGACCCGTATGTTAAAACACACATTTTATAACGTTCCAAGTATACTGTATATTCAATACAGGCAAGTCATGAATTTGGTCAGCATTAATGTTGTATATATCAGATGAAGCTGGGCAAGGTTTGGTTGAAGAAAATTAGGTTATTCTTGGTACAGCTTTAACACAGCTTAATATTTTATTACTTAGATCTGACTAGACTAACTCCTTCATTGTAAGGTTACTCCATTGCTGCAAAAAATCATTCAACGTGATCAAGAACAGCATCTATCTATCTATCTATTGCCAGACGCCTCAATCCCGTTCGGGGTGGCCACAAACAAATCGCCTCCACGTCGCCCTGTCCCCCGCCATTTCACTGCCCTGCTCCCAACTCGCACCTCCTTCTCTCATATACCTCTCCACCCCATCCCTCCATCTCATCCTCAGCCTCTCCCTCCCTCTCCCCCCCTCCACCTCATTCACATACACACTCTTCGTCAGTCTTTCACCCTCCATCCTCTCCACATGGCCAAACCACCTCAGTGTATTCCTCCTAACGCTTCCTATCACAGCCACACCACAACGCTCCTTTATATCCTCATTTGTCAGCCTGTCTCTCCATGTGACTCCACAGGCTCCTCTTAAATAACTCATTCCACTGCTCTCACTCTTGATTTGTGTCCTTCCAACAACGTCCAAGCTTCACTTCGATACGTCAGAGTTGGTATCACAATACTGTCATGTAGTAACTTTTTCACTTCCATGCTCACTTCCCTGTTTCTTATCACTGCTTTCAAGGAACCAGCAACCTTTCTTCCCTGCTGTACCCTTTCAAAGCACTTCACCCTCCAAACCTCCATCCTTACTCATCACACTACCCAAGTACTTAAACGTACTCACATTTTCCAATTCCTCACCATCCACCCTCGCTGTACATTCACTGACTTCACCTCTCTCAAAGACCATCACTTTACTTTTCCCTACATTCATCTTTAGATTCCGTTTTTTACACACTCTCCCAAACTCATCCACCAAGCCTTGCAGCTCCCCTTCGTCTTCACTCAAGAACACAGTATCATCTGCAAACAACAGTACAGGGAGTTTCCAAACACTACCCTCTCTCACCAGGGCCACTCCAACATCCACTACCCTACCTTGTACCTCTTTTATTACCCCATCCATGTACAGATTGAACAACCATGGAGACATGACACATCCCTGTTTCAACCCAACCTTCAAAGAGAAAAATTCACTCAGTTCACCATCCACACGCACTGCAGCCTTAGCACATAACAACATAAATAAGTTATTATCAGAGTGAACATGTCTGCTGAAACTTTGCAACACCTGAATGAGGGAAGAGGCAAGGGTCACTCTTCACCCTGAATACAGTAAAAGTCCTGTAATCCGAATGGCAGGGGACTGCGGGTCTTTCGGATTACTGTTTAGTTTGGACTTTTGGGGGGGACCTCTGAAAACATTAGATATTAAATAAATACTTAAAATTCATTTTTCATTCATTCATTGCCAGACGCCATGTATCCCAGACAGGGTGGCCAAGGGCTTAGGGTTAATTGTTTTTACAGGGAGGGGCACTAATCCTCCACCAACCCCACTTGACGTAGGGATGCCAACAGCATCTGGTGTTCCCAGGCGGTCACCCATCCAAGTACTAACCAGACCCAACGTTGCTTAACTTCGCTGATCGAACGGGAAGCGGTGTACTCAACGCGGTATATGGATTATTGTTTTACTCACTGGAAATGCATAGAACTGTAGATGAAGAGTTGCAGACAGGTACATCCAAGTCCAAGGGCAAGTCCAAGCCAGATAAATTCTTTTACCCCCCCCCCCCCCAAAAAAAAAAATCAGAGTATTGGGATATTTGGATTACTGGTGGTTGGATTGGAAGACTTTTACTTTAATATCAACTGGTGTTAACAAACATAAAACATTAAAGCTGACACTGAAGTAAAGTGATTATTCCCCTCAGTGTCTTAGAACTCACTCTCAGGTGAATAAAATAATCTGGTATTAGCTGGAATAAAATGCTAGAGCTGTGTCAATTTTGTGAGAGTTAAAACAGATACTCCACAGTACTCACCCCCAACATCAGTATTATTCTCCCAGCTGGTGGCCTGCATCTGGTCCACCATGCTCTTATAGGTGTAGTCCAAACACTTCTCTCCTTGTACATCCAGGAACATTGAGTTCAGTGCGGCATACCTGCATCAACAAACTTATTAAGCCACTATACGTGTACAGTAAGTCCTTGCTGTAAATCACTCTTCTGACATTCTTTGTTGCTCTAAACCCCTTGGATCAAGTGCGTATTTTTTATTTTAATCTGACTATTTGCAGACGATTTAAGTTAACTTTGTAAGAACTTCTAGTATTAAAAGACTTACTGAAGGCTATATTCAATCCTTCCATTTTGAAAAGTCTCCCTTAAGTTTAATAAAACCTGGAGTTAGCGAGAAAAAAAACTTTTTTTTAAATTGTCTGGAGACGGGAGGAAAAAATGATGTTAACCAGATTCAGAGGGTTAAGAGATACTTGCTGAAAAATTGCCTAGTCTTGTTCCACTGTTACCTATAAAGCCTACCTACTAGCCATCCTCAATTTAAAGGACAGATATACAAAAAAAAGTTGTGATACCTTTGACTTACAACAAAGAGTGCCGTACTTCAATACTGTATTTTTCCTGTAGTTTTGACATGGAAGAAATTTCAGACTACAGTATCTCCTAGTGGGTCAGTGTATGATTTAGGGACTACAAAAAGTTATTAATCCCTTCAGCCACAGAAGTTCTTTTCGAGATGTAGAAAATTATCTGTGGGCAGGAGGTATTAAACAGAAAAATCATCATCCGTGTGAAGGAATTAACAAGGTAGTTTTTAATCACACAGAAAATAAAGATCCTTCCTTGGCTACATAAAATTATTTGGTAGCAGTATGAATTAAACAGGAAATGCATTACAGAAGTGAACATTTTAATATATACTGTATACAGAAAAACTCCAAAGAGCATCTCAAATGTAAACAATCTTGTGGAGACTACAGTTTATAGTGCAAAGACAATTACTGTATGCTAAAACTGCGGAGGAGAATGAACTGTATATGCAAACCCCAATTTTCTAATGTTAAAATGGTGTGACCACTAAACATGGTTAGCCTGCATGCCATGTTACAAATCACATTCTGCAGCAAGGCAAAGATGCTAAATACTCTTTACACTCATACTGGACTTAAGAAAAGACTGTCAGAAATTGGGGGTTTAGCTATCCCTCCACACTTTCAGTTTAAAACACTTGAATCTGGGTGATGCAGTTTTTGGTTTATTCTTACTGCTACTATATATAGCTCACCCAATTTTTCATAATCACATGGGAAGGGAACTTCCAAGTAAAGCTCTTGAGTGTTTTCAGTGAACAAATCAAGAGAAAAAAGCCCCATGTAAAATCTCTTGAATGTGTTAGTGTTGTGATGAGGAGGAGTAGATTGAGATGATTTAAGCATGTTGAGAAGATGGAGGATGACAAATGGGTGCAGAAGGTGAGAAGTGTGAATGTCAGAGGAAGGGGTGCAAGATGCAGATAAAAAAAGACCTGGGACAGAGTCAAAGAGCGTGGCCTCAAGGATAAGGAACTGAACAGGGAGGCTACCGGAGATTGAGCAGTGTGGCGAGCCACTATTAGGTGGCCAAGGCAGACGCATACAAGCATGATGGAGCCTTTATAAACAATACAATACAAAATGAACCTCTCCTTGTATCGTCGTATTGAATCACTTATAAAAGCTGCTCATAAAACAAGTTTTACCATTAATAATGTGCAGATGGGGTGTTGTACTCCAAATTATTTGATGAAAGGACTGCTGGGTCTATGTCCACAGCTTGATATATAAAATAACACAATATACAAACACAAAAGTGTACATGAGCAAGCCAATAAACTGATAACAAACAAGGAACACAAAACTTGGACATGATGTACAGCCTCCTGCACTGTGTATAGTTGCAGATATAAGTACACTACCAATTTACTTCATTTAAATAAACAATGAGACAGCAAACAATGACTTTCAAAACCCAGTGATATGATCTTTGGACCCTAGGAAACTTTTCAGAGTACTGCAAGAGTTTAACAACTGCTTAACTAAAACATGGATATTATTGTCCTCAGTTGTACCTGGCATAGGGTGAGCCAAGGGTGGTGTTGGTGAGGACAGAGCAGACAGTATCAATGGTGATGTTGGTACCCTTTACCCCCTCAAAGGCTCGGTTGTCAAGGTTGTACTGCACCACCTCCTCGATGTTGCCTGCCAACACTGAGAATAGATTGGCCACGTCCAGTTGGTTGGTGCCATCCAAGGGTTCACATAGCCTGCATGGGGGATGGGGTGTCAGTGAGGGTCATATTCTGGTCAGCTAAGGATACTTTCTTGCCCTTCCTTAGTGACTGGCATACATACCGAAGTATGCTAACCACTATTCGTTAAAAGAGTCTTTCTAATTCCAACAGATGAATGAATAATATATATGAGAACATTATTGAGCAACATGTAGACATCCACTGGGAAGCAGGAGGTGCTACAGAACCTCCTTAACTGATAGAGATATGGACATGGAGTGCAACATTAGACTCACTTTTCACTTCAATAATGCATTTTGAATTTTATTCTTGCTATATCCCACTGAATTCACTCTATTTCAGAGTGATGTTTCAAACTGAAGATGTTGGTTACAAGACTCCATTAACCCCTTTATTGTAAGAGGGCTCCAATAAGGTAAATGAGATGTGGAGGTAACATGAAAAAAACATTAAAACATGTCCTCAGAATCACAGTGCATTTCAAAAAAAAAAAAAAAAAAAAAAAAAAAAAAAATACTGAAGAAACCTTTTGAAGGAATGTATTTCTCATCCAAAGAACTTCTGGTTTACTTTCCAAGGTCACCACTAGGTTTAAAAGGTGATGCAGTAGTCTACATTCACCAACTCTTGCTCAAGTTGGAGTCAACTTGACCCATTAGGCTGATTTTCCCACTTTATGTTCTCTGATACTGTCCCTGAATGCAAAAAAAATATCACTTCATTGTCAAACTCATACCAGAACTCTCAAAACCATGACTGTGGGATACTGAATTATTGCACAGATACAGTGATTAGTGACAGGAATCCCTAGCAGGCAGGTGTCTGTACTGTACATAGAACTGATGGTAATGACTGAATTCCAGTTTTCCCAAAAAATCAGTTTTCCAAAATGCCTCTTGATCCCAATCATTTTGGATTTTAGGAGTTGCACTGTAGGTATTAGCAACAACAATGATGTATGCATCTCAACAAATGAATATTTTGTTTATAATGATCTTAAAAGAAAAAAAAAAAAAAAATGCTGACCATATACCTGCACTGTACCAGCACAACTGTGAACCAAAAAAGTCATTCCTCAGAATGACTGACAGCCACCATAATCATCGAAATAACAATGGTCAAACTGACCTATTACTTTGTGTGACCTAATTAGAAGATAGTTTGTGATTTTGTGCTTAATTAATCATGCATAATATGGTTTCATTGCGTATACTTAGTGTTTATGTTCATTTGTCAGCTAATGTACCTGAACTGCTGTGTGATGGTCTGCCAGCCCACCCTATGCTGGAGCAGGAGATGGAGTTCCCTGTTGGCCTCATACACCATGGAGTTACACTCCTCACCCCATGTGGCCAGAGATGCTTTCACCACCTCCAGGTACTCTGTCAAACCCATGTTATTAGTCCATTTGAACTCTCTCAACACTTGGATAATTCTAGTAATTTATTCCAGCTAACACTGCACGATTTTATTCAGCTCAGAATGTCATAAGAATGTGAAAGTGTTAATACAATAATGTCACAGTCAATTCTCTTGTGATCAGGTCAACTCTAGGATTGTAGAGTAATCCCTTGATTATCTGACATAATAGAGCCAAAGGCATGTCTGGATGGTGGCTCCATCCGGGTAGTGGACTTCTCCCTTGTACCCCCTCCCCTTTGTACATACCCTAACTTTGAAAGTCTTTGGAAAGGGCCACTACAGTACATTATACAACACTTATTCCTGGTCTTTTATATTATTCTATCTGGTCAAGCAGACCTGTAAACCACAGCCAAGCAATAATTATGGTCAACCAGACCCATACATCACAGGCAAGCAATCACCACGGCCCTTAACCCCTACACCACGGGCATGTTTACCAGTGTTTTGCTGTGCCGCGGGGTTATTCGGGCTCCGACAGACTCTCAAAAAATATTTGCCAAAAATCAGTTATTAGTCCTAGAATATTAAAATTACATATGCTTATGGCACATACCTTCAGCTTTCTCCTGGACTGTTTGTTGAGCCTTCGTCGGTTACCGTAGGACTTGTGGAGACCTCTTAAGTTGGGTAACGAAGTCTCCACTTTACACTTCCCGACAACCCGTAATATGATTACCACAGCCAGATATTAACACTATAAACACTACTCTATGATTTTCAAGTAGTTTGGGATCCATACTCCAAAAAAAAACCCACTGTGAAAGCAATGAAAATTACGAGCGCTTCTGATCGTCGCACTTGAGCTAGTTCGCTCTTGGTACTCTGTCATTTATTATTCATAAAACCCCTCACACTTTATATTTCTATTACTATATAACACATATATATCTACAGTCTTTATCCATAAGTTTCCTTCAGTAGTATTAGTTTATTGTCACTGTAGGGATTCAATTTCTTTCAGTAAAATACGTAGCATTCACTTTCTCGTCCTGTATACTAGCATTGAGAGTGAATGTCACTTTCACCTTCACTCTCATAACTCATAGTATTCAGACATGCTAGAGTGAAACTTTCACTTTCATTACTCCTAGGGTATATACTCGTATTCTTATAATACTACTCATTTACATTTCTATTTACGTTCTCTATTTTATTTACGTTATTTACAATTCTATTTTATTTACACTGTGTTATGCACTGTCACTTGAAGTAACTTATAAAACTATTTTCCATTGTTCACATATTTACATTCATTACTTTCACTTGCTGTTTACACATTATTTACACATTATTTACAATTCCACTTGCACTGTTTTACTCAATAGAAAGATCGTAGTCACTCTTTTATCAATTGTCAACCCTTTACCTCTTTCCACACGAGGTTTAGTAGGGGGTAAAGGTCACAGGGCCCTTTGCATGGGGGTGAAAAGTCCCTGAAGCTAGCAAGAGCGAACAGACGTACCTTCACATTGGAAGATGAGAGTGAACTGATAAGGGTGGGCCGGGGTGGTGGCCTACCTAGGGAAATGCATTACTGCCAACGTTAGCCTCTTGACACAGCTAATATATAACAGTGAAATGATTGGCAGGAAATCTAGACAATACATTATAAATTAGGTAGTTCCAGGTGAATGTAAATATCACTTAGGCTTCTCCCTTCCCTCCTTACATGTATATTTATTACGAAAATAGATTATACGGCATATTTCAAGGGGAAATAAACAGCGAAAATTAGCGAACGAGTGCACGTGAGGTGTTGTCAGGTGATAATTAGCCAATTCCAGGTGTATGGCACTCTCACTTACCTTATTTCTTTTTTGTATATATTATTTGGTATAAGAATAGGGCATAGGGCTTATTTCAATAGATGAAATAAGTGAAAAATTCCAGGGAAGATTTACTTAGCGTAGCACAGCCGGGCAGGCGAGAGGATAGGGTAATGGAGGGGGGGTAGGGAGGGGAGTCAAGAACGGGGAGAAATGGCTAAATTGTCAACAATGGATGGGAGTACAGATGAGATTAGGAGTGCTGACTAGTGTTGGACATTGGCAGTACTGATAGATGATACAAGCCCCCACTTGGAAGCCCGGGTGAATTCAAAATAACACAGAATCACAAAAGCGACGCCCCGCGGTATGATCCCTTGCTCCCAAGCATCACGAAAGTAACGCCCTGTGGTTAAGGGGTTAAAAAAAAAAAAAAGCCTAGCTGGGCGAAAATGTTCGTGTGGCCATAATTTCCATCCAGATGGAAGCATTTTGTCTGGATAAAATGGAAAAATGTATGAATAATGGTTCTGAACAGCCAGATCACACACACGGATAATGGAAGGCGAAGATAGTGGAAGGCTAAGATAGTGGATAACTGTATTTCATTTCATTTAACCCCTAAACCGCGGGGTTGTTTTGGCTCGACTTGCATGTCCCACTAGGATATTCGCGCTCCGACTGACTTTTTAAAAATATTTGCCAAAAATCAGTTATTAGTCCTAGAATATTAAAATTATATATGCTTATGGCACATACCTTCAGCTTTCCCCTGGGATGTTTGTTCAGCCTTCGTTGTCTACTGTAGGACTTGTGGAGACTTCTGAAGTTGGGTAACGAAGTCTCCACTTTACACTTCCCGATACCCTGTAATATGGTAACCACTGCCTGGTATTATAACTACAAACACTATTCTATGAATTTCAAGTAGTTTGGAATCCATATTAAAAAAACTGTGAAAGCAACGTAAATTATGAGCGCATACGAGCTTTCCTCCCATGCTGGTTCCCCGATGGTATTCTGAGGCGAAGCTGTCATTTATTATTTATAAACACACTCACACTTTATATTCCTAGTACATTATTACACTTATTTATATATACAATATTTATCTTTAAGTTTCTTTCAGTACTAGTAGTTTATTTTCACTCCAGACATTCACTTTCTCGTCCTGTATACTAGCATTGAGAGCGAATCTGTCACTTTCACTTTCTTAACTCCTAGTATTCATTCATGCTAGAGTGAAACTTTCACTTTCATTACTCCTAGTATATATACTCGTATTCTTATATTACTACTCATTTACATTCTCTATTTTATTTACATTATTTCTATCTATCTATCTATTGCCAGACACCACAATCCCGTAAGGGGTGGCCATTCTACTCAGAGTTATTTGTTTTACAGGGAGGAGCACTAACCCTCCACCAACCCACTTGTTGACACGTAGGGAGCACGTATGGTTTGGCTATATGGTTACCACCCAGCGTTGTAAATGGTTTCTTGGCTTACAGGAAACCAATTGGCTTGTCACTCAATGTAAAGCCACCTGTAACGGAAAGAAATGCACTAAGAAGTGACAGGAAAGATGAGAGAAATAGGAAGAAAGGATGACAGGCACAGAAAAAGAATGATAAAGGCTAAGGAAGAAGTAGGCAGCACTACAAGTGAGTGGATGATGGTCGCCACCACCTACATTATTTACATTTCTATTTTATTTACACTTTGTTATGCACTGTCACTTGCAGTAACTTATAAAACTATTTTCCACTGTTCACTTATATTTACATTCATTGCTTTCACTTGCTGTTTACACATTACAGTATTTACATTTCCACTTGCACTGTTTTAGAGTCACCAGAAAGACCGTAGTCACTGTCCATCATTTTCATTGATAAATTAGCCAGTTCACGTTCCACAGCAGTCACTTAGCCCTTTACCCCTTTCCACACGAGGTTTAGTAGGGGTAGAGGTCACAGGGCCCTTTGCATGGGGCTAAAAAGCGGCAGAATTGGACAGGCACGAATCCGACGTGCTTTCACCTTGAAAGACGACAGTAAACTGAATGCTGTTGCCTAGGGGTAGTGAAGGGCTGCCAATGTCAACGTGGTAACAGCTGCTAATATATAAGCTATGAAATGATTGGCAGGAAATCTAGACAATACATAATGAATTAGGTAGTTCCAGGTGAATGTAAATATCACTTAGGCTTCTCCCTTCCTTTCTTATATATATTTTTATTACGAAAATAGATTATACGGCATATTTCAAGGGGAAATAAACAGCGAAAATTAGCAAACGAGTGCACGTGAGGTGTTGTCAGGTGATAATTAGCCAATTTCAGATGTATGGCACTATCACTTACCTTATTTCTTTTTTGTATATATTATTTTGTATAAGAATAGAGCATAGGGCTTGTTTCAATGGATGAAATCAGTGGAAAATTCCGGGGAAGATTTGCTTAGCGTAGCACGGCCGGGCAGGCGAGAGGAAAGGGTAATGGAGGAGAGGTAGGGAGGGGAGTCAAGAACGGGGAGAAATGGCAAAATTGTCAACAATGGATGGGAGTACAGATGAAATTAGGAGTGCTGACTAGTGTTGGACATTGGCAGTACTGATAGATGATACAAGCCACCACTTGAAAGCCCGGGTGAATTCAAAATAACACAGAATCACAAAAGTGACGCCCTGCGGTATGATCCCTTGCTCCCAAGCGTCACGAAAGTGACACCCCGCGGTTAAGGGGTTAATGTTAGACAATTTTATTCTGGTGAAGAATAAGCCATAACAACCATCCTTAACCCTCTCATGGTCAGAATAACCTTAGTATTCCATGGAACATTAGACAGTGTTATTCACCTGAGAGTGAGTAATAAGAACCTGAGTGTTACTTTGGCAAATATTTTCATCCTTTAGCAGCCTAGTTGCTGTAGCTCAATAACAAAATAAACTAATACTCTACTATGGCTCTACATGCTTTCCACTGCATTTCTTCATGATTAGCATCCTTTTCAAATGTTAATTTTTGTTACAACTTGGCATTCAAGATGGAGATAAGGTAATTTTAGAATAGGTTAAACTGAATGAGTATAGAGTGCAGTACAGACAGACCTAAGAATGAAGTGGTATCAGGTGGATTAATTCATTAGTCCCCAATCTTCTCACCTCTCTATGACAGACCTTACCTGTTCAGTACAATGATATATTATTTTAGCATATCACTGCAAGCACCAAATAATATAACTCAAGATACACCTACAGTAGTCAGAGGGTTAATAATAACTCGAACTCTTAGAAAGACTCTCCACAGCTGAATAAAATTGTCTGGTGATAGCAATACTACAACAGAATGCAAAATGTGTCATCATCGTCATTTATCATCTAATCCAGTGTTGCCCCATAAGAAGCATATGAGCCCGGGGCTAAGCAAGTTGGTCCTGACATTTAAGATGAGAGTGACCAGCCTCATTCATCCCTGAGTGGCATTACGTGAGCAGTAAACCCTGACCATCCCTTGGATATAAACCTGCACAGGCTCAATCTGATTGGAGTGCCTTAATTATCCACTAAACCACCAGGAGCCATAATTTGGTTATATGGTTACCACCCAACGTAGTACTGGTAAATGGATTCCTGGTGTACACAAAAGCATTTGGCTCGTCACTCAGTGTAGAACCACCCATAGACAGATGGAAGAGGAAAGGATGAAGGAAACAAAGACTGAAGTGGAAGGAAGAAAAGAAGGAAGGAAGAGAGGAAAGGGTAGTCTCCCTGACAGCAGCACTACATTGAATGAGTGGATGGTGAGTGCCCCCACCTACCACTAACATTGGAGTCAAACAGTTAACTGCAGCATGAAAGGAGTTACTGTACTTAAGAGTAATATCAAATAAGGTGGGGCTGGGGAAGGGGGGTGAATAAACAGTGAACACAAAAGATTACACAATATGAGATGTCCACAATCACCCAGTAATGACAGACTTAATCCCACCAGATAAACTTGATAATACCACATGGATTCTAACTACTAATGAAACACTTCACTGTACAGCAAACCTCTCTATCTCTTCAGCCAGTCAGTGTCTGTACAGAACTGATGGAGCACTGAATGATACTAACCCAAGACTAAACCATACACAACAACACTGAAGATGACTTACAGTACACCAATATGTGAGCTAAAATCCTGTCCAAACACGATGGAATAACTCATACAATGCATCCCTGAAGTTCATACAGTATTAACCCCTAATGCGCGGCCATGAACAGTCAAACCCCCCCCCCCCAGTGGCGGGGTTGTGTCGCGGTCTGAGTACCTGTAGGAAAATATTAGCCAAAACAGAGATTAATCCTAGAACATTATACTTGGTACGGCAGATAGTACTTACATTCAGCTTTCTCCAGAGACAGGTGTTGAGCCTTCGTGGACTACCCAAGCACTTGTGGAGACTTGCAAAGTTGGGTAACCAAATCTTCACTTTCACACCTCCAGCAACCCGGTTTCCCCTCTACCACAGCCTCATTCTGTCACAGTAAACTTTATGCTACAACATACAGGTAGTTTGGAATCCGTATTTGTACAATAAGCACTGAAAATAAGGCTAAAATGAACGGAGCGTACGGCCGACATGCAGCGCGGCGGCGGTCTTCCCGTCACTCAAGAAACATTTCCATTTTCACAGCTAAAAAAATGTATACTACATTATTTTCAATCATATTACTTCCCAAAAGATCACCGCGGCGTGCTTTTTATTCTGCCTTACGCCCGTCACTTTATTCTCGTTCTTGTCGGCCGCTCGCACTGACTCGGAAGAGCTAGAACTCGCCATAATGTCACTTTGAAAGCCTGCGGTAAACTGACGCTAAACAGGGGCAAACCGTGCAAAAAAAAGCTAGTGTTACAACTGGGGAAACAAGCGTTTCCTATTAGCATAAACTGCTTGTGAGAGGAGAGCGCAGATTTACAGTTCTGAGCAGTCAGAGTGCTGCCATGTATCACAGCCAGGCTGTCCGGGCCGTGGTGGTGGGGGGGGAGGGGGGAAAAATGCGATGCTTGGCAACAACGGAGGTCAGTAGTATAAAGGTAAAGTATGCTAATTGTAGCTAAAGGGTGGTAGTACTGATAGACAATACCAGCTGGAACATCCTTGCCCGCGTTTATTCAAAATTAACTCGAATCGCAAACGCGATGCTCCGCCGTTATGTCCTTTTTTGCGACTATCTGCGTTTAAGGGGTTAATCAACTGCCAGATATCTAAAGCCTGGAAGGCTGCAAAAAGTTGCTCTTGGGGGGGGGGGGAATCTCTCACAGCCTTTCATTTGCCATGCATTTCCACATGCCCAGACCAGCTAAATATGGTACTATAGCTACTACAGCAAACAGCCTACTCTTCTTACCCACAATGGGAGGCAAGATGGCTTAGAGGTAGAGCATTGAGCTCGGGGGGGTGGGGGGGTTCAGCCTCACCTGGGACTGCCGTGCTGGGAGTGGTAGCGTGCTCCTGTAACCTAGCAGGGGTATATGGCCATAATTGCCTAGCTCAGGGATTAAACCCCTTCTTGCCCACAACTACAGTCTCTACCAAAGTGATGCACTTTTTATGTCATGCACTTCCCTTCTAGAGGAGCTGCTTCTATTTATTATTATTGTTATATACAATATATATTTGTTAAGGTGTGTAGCACTTTGAGACTGGATGGCCTTCCTGACACTAACTAATGGCCCATGACAGAGATGGAAAACCACACCTTTCGACCAGCAGCAAGCATTTTGACTCACCAGATCATAGTAACATATCTCTGCGTTACAATAAATTGTGTAAATAATGATGTAATAGTTTATTTCAGCATATACTATACCTTTAAAGTTGACCTGTGCTAGTATGGGAGCACTGGTTGCCACAGCACCATGAACCAAGTGTGGATACTTGAGGCGGTACCAGGCTGCCAGGGAACCGGAATATGACCCTCCAAACACTATCCACTTGTTCTTATTCAAACCCAGAGACTTCCTCATGCTCACTGTAAATATGGCCAGGTCTGCCAAGGCCTGTTCACTGCTCAGGTAGATTAGGTTTTCTGTTGATGCATCCCTGGAAGATTTTTGAGAAATATGAAAAGGGAATCAAGAATGTCTCTGGCTTTGGTAGAATCATCATTTTTTACCTCTTTTTCCTCTCTATGTACAGTATGAGGTGAGGTAGGATCCTCAAAATAATGAAAGAAAAACTTTGGAAGTGAGAGATCTAGTCAGTAATACTGTACATGCAATATATAACTTTCTTTTGTTTTTAAAAGAACTTTAGGCAGTGCAACGATTTACCGTGTGGCCTTGACCCTGAGTAATGTCTGCTAAAGATATAAAGCCTACATGATTGACATCAGCTGCTTTTCTTTTTCTGTACATGAAAGATATTCCCACTACCTAAGATGTTAACTATATCACAATCAACCATATCTAAAGTATAATAGTATTGCACATGGGGGCTAAAGCTTGATTATTTTTTCATCTACGGAATAAACACAGCATCCATGAGTACAGGATGTACTGTACATCAGAATTAATCATCTCTACCCAACTGCCTGCCTCCTTGCGGCCAAAACCAATAAGCAGTAACTTCCCACTGAGGCAAAACAATAGAATGAGAGTTTGAGTTGAGAGTGAGCGGAAGGTGACAAACATAACTGGCTAGTGGCTTCGGCAACTGCAGAGGAAGGGTGATGGCAATTATTGCATTTTGATTGATATATCTGGGGCATGTAACTACAGTATTTATTCCCATTTACTGAAACAAAATTAACAAGAAACTGTGACTAACTCGGTGGGAAGACTTTTGCCATAGTAGCGGTGTTCGAGTGACAGGAGGTAAGCGTTGAGCCTCTTGGCATAGGATATCCATGCACCCTCCACCATCCACTGGGGGTTCGCTGGCCCCTCCCCATTTATCTGTAGGAACACTGGGCCCCCAGGCTTGTAGAACGTTGCATTAGTGAAGTAACGCTGAAATAAAAAGTCCTCATTTGATGTCATCTTTCTTTGACATTTTCTTGCTCTCATGTTCACAAGTAATTTACAGAAAATTACTAATGAAAGTTCTAATACCAGCTATAAAGCTGATTTGCCAGTTTCTCCTAATTTACACCACAAGTTGTATTTATTAAAAAAAAAAAATCACCAGTGCACCAACTCGATCCTAACCCAGCTTCTCAAATATAGTCAGTTGTTGCAATGTCTACTCGTACTCAAGGCATGTCTGTCATTTTCCCCCTTGGTATGACCTATCAGAGAATCATTTATATGCATATAAACATAAACCTCTCTCAGCTTGGAAACATCAGCCAGAAGAGGAAAAAGAGAAGTAGAAGCAAAATGTGATGTGAACTTTCATCAACTCTGGAATACTAGCCAGCAGAGGTTAGTGAGAAGCAGAATAATAGGGAAACTTTTATCACTGACTATAAACATGACATGAATTCAAGCAAGGTTTACTTTTTCAGGATATGAATCATAAGAGATATCCCTCCCAAATAAGTAAACTGCAGTCCACTTCGGGCATTATCTACCAGTATTCTGACCCCACTTAACGTCACAGATATCAGGCAATTCAGTCCTAACCCATAAAAATTCCAACATTACCCTAGTCATCAGCCTTACATTCCTGAAAAATACGAGCAGAGAGGCCATGATGAAACTGCCACGAAGCACCTCAGCTGTTAGGCTACCTGGCTAAAGTATATCACGTGACTCTCATCCAGGCCGCCATCTAGCTAGATTTTAAAAATGCTGTCTTCACTATTACTAATTTCCAACTGTGTTACAGTAGAAAAGGTATTAACACAGATGAGATTTAGCTACAGAAAACTACCAAAATAATCCAGCTGCTTACGGGCTGAAATGAGAATACCACTGCTTATAATAATATAAAATCTACCTACTTATTGCCAGACACCTTAGTCCCATAAGAGGTGGGCACAAGCAAGTTGCCTCCATGTCACCCTGCCCCCCACCATTTTGCTGCCCTACCCCCAACTCACATCCCCTTCTCTCATATACGTCTCCACTCCATTCCAGTCGTAACTCTACATTAGATTAAATGTGTGAACTCTGTAAAGCAGTGATAAGAAGCAGGGAAGTGAGCGTGATTGTGAAAAAGTTACATGACAGTATTGTGATACCAACTCTGACGTATGGAAGTGAAGCTTGGACCTTGTTGGAGGCAAGTCAAGAGTGAGAGCAATGGAAATAAGTTATCTGAGAGGAGCATGTGGAGTCACATGGAGAGACAGACTGACAAATGAGGATATAAAGAAGCGTTGTGGTGTGGATATGATAGGATGCGTTAGGAGGAACACACTGAGGTGGTTTGGCCACGTGGAGAGGATGGAGGGTGAGAGACTGACGAGGAGAGTGTATGTGAGTGAGGTGTAGGGGGGGAGAGGGAGGGGGAGGCCGAGGATGAGATGGAGGGATGGAGTGGAGAGGTATATGAAAGAGGGGTGTGTGAGGTGGAAGCAGGGGAGTGAAATGGGGGGGGACAGGGTGACGTGGAGGCGATGTGTTTGTGGCCACCCCATACGGGATTAAGGCGTCTGGCAATAGATTGATAGATAAACTGAACTCTGAAAATACAAAGTCACTTACTTGCTTCCATGTGCGGGTGTCTGTGGGGTTAAAGTGGTCAAGGGTCTGGGTAAACCACTGGTCTGGGGGCAGCGATGTCCCTACAGCCACCTTGGGAGGAGGCAGGAACCCGAACTGCTGGGTCCGCCCCAGCCTGAAGCCATCACTCCACCCTAACAAGCCCAGCACCACCACAGCTACCGCACCGCGAAACATATTTAGTGCTTGCTGCCTGGATGGGAAGTGTTCGTGCCTTCACTGTGCTCCAGGGAGTAGTGGTGGTGCTGGGGGCGGTTATTATCGCCGATATTCATCGACCCTTCCTATCTCCCCTTTAGAGCGGACCGACAATTGTTTTTGTTGTCATGGGATCAGCTGATTCTGACTGCCCGTTCTCCCTTTTCATCCCTTACTGGTTTATGCGCGTTTTACTGTAACCAGCAGAAGGACCTATTATTTCAGCTGCTATTATTCCAGTTTGATTTCTGTATTTTTCTGTTTTCATGGTGGTAAACAATCGTTTTCTGAATTGAATTGAAATATTTATTATTGTAAAAGATACAGTGCTAATACAGCAAAAGAAGGTGTTTTTCTTTGTGTCTTTTTTCCCCTTGTTATACCATGTTCCTTATCCTCGCCGACGTTTGTACGAGGTGCTACCCAAATTGCAGGAAGGAAACCGCTTGTCGGTACGGTGTGTGGATGCTAGAATAGTAGTGCACGCGCCCTTTGTTTTAGTGCAGCAACTTCTACAGATTATTTATCTGTAGGTTACAGATTTCATGGGTAATTTCAGATTATCAGATTTTCTTTGAAAAAAGATGCTTAAACTACAGATTTTTCCATCAGATTTTTGTCATCAAGTGATGACAAAACATCTGTACATAGTCCACCATTATAAGAAAAAAAAAAAAAAATCCTTACCATTGTTTGTTTGTACCTCGATATAGCGGTGATAGTACTTTTTGCCCTCTTCCATTTTTGGCATATAATGTTTTGTTTATCGATGTATTTGGGTTCCTTTGCGAATTATGTGGTTTCAAAAATGGAGGATGTGGAAGCGCCACGTGTGTATATCAAGTTTTGTGTGAAACTCGGGAAGAACGGGGCAGAAATTCATAAAATGTTAAAACAAGCATTTGGTGACAATGGGGATTGTAGAGACCTACGACTGGTGTGTTTTAAAAACGGACGAACAACGAATGACGAATTGACGATGCACTTCCTCCAGTGGCGAAAGTTCATGCAACCATCCTCGAAGGTCGCAGGAGGACAGCCCACGATGTTTGTGACGTTAGCCAATAGTATGGAACGTACCATTCCATTTTGTCTGGCGACGTGAGGCGAAAACCTCCAGACAAATGGTGCACAAACGAATGAGTGCTTCCCTTTGACAATGCATGTGCGCACACAGCCCTTGTTCATCAGTTTTTGGCATTAAAAAAGCATGTTGGTTGTCTCCCACCCACCATATTCACCAGATTTGGCCCCCTGTGATTTTATTCCTCTTCTAAGTATGAAAATCCAGCTGAAAGGACTAGCATTTGTCACCATTGTGGAGATCCAGAAGATCGCTGAAGGACCTGAACAAGCTGATGCTCAAGGACTTCCACACCCGTTCCGATCGTGGTAGAAGCGCTGGAAACAGTGTCTACACGCCTAAGGAGACTACTTTGAAGGGGACGTCGGTGATTAGGACGACGTACGGTAAGTGTTTTTTTGTTTGTTTGTTTGTTTTTTAGTCAGATTTCGGAAACTTTTGGGGTAGCACCTTGTAATGTCGGACTTGCTAGAACTTACTCGAATCTTGGTTAAGTTAGCTTAGATTAGGTTAAATTGCAAGGTTAGGTTAGACTAGATTAGGATAAATTGCTAGGTTAGGTTATGTAAGAACTGATTTGGGAAGGTGCTTCTGGTGCTTGAAGTAAAGCGTATGTTTACCCTTGCTTCTTAGCAGGTGGGAAGTGCAATATTTTAATGTGTCATTGTAATCTTATTAAACTTTCGTAATCCCACAAGCGTTAACGTCACACAAAAGCACCTCCCCTTGCGATAAGATGCTTTTATGGTACCCTTTAATTGTATACACACTTATTGTACTGTAATCGCAGAGATAATGGACTGATAGCATGGGACGCCCAGCCATTGCTGTCTGTTCTCTATCTAGTCCTGATATATCAAAATAATGAAGTTGAATTTACAGTAGTTTGCTGTGATGGGTGGTAACCATATAACCGAAGGCAGGCCCGTAATTTTGAACAGAATTTTTGAGGGGCTAGCCAGTTGCATATACCTCCGTTCTGTAAACTCATGATTCAAGTGCTTAAGTTTGCAGACCATCCGATATTTTTCAGTTTAATTCTACCTAAAAGTTGATGTTTAATGAGGCATGTATGTTTAGTGATGGAAGTGGGTGTTTAAATAAAAGCCTTCACTTTCTGCCACTCTGAACTTTCAGCGCAAACTTTGACTAAATTTAATAATAATTTAGCCATTTTACATTTTTGTTGCACTGTGCTGCACCTTTACTAAGATTGTTCTTACACTCCTGCGATAGAATTCAGGTTGAAATGTACCGCCCTGCCTTTATTCTTTTGGAAATGATAATCAGAATCTAAGTACTATTATGATTTAGTTTATGATCAGTTTCGATCAAATTTTGAAATATACTGTCAAACGCGTAGAATTATTTGAATTTTCAACAGTACTACGTCAAGTTTTTCTTCCTCTTTGTTTTCAAGTTGAGCCTCATAAGCCCTCAGTCTTAGCTGAGGTTTTGACAAATTAATATACAGAAAACATTCGGAGGGGGGGCTATAGCCCCCCTAGCCCATCCAGAAATTACGGCCCTGGAAGGAGATCCAACGAGTTAAGACGGTACAACTTGATGGGGCCCGTAGGGTTTACACCCGAGAAAAAATGGTTGTGGCTGGGTGTTCACATTGTGCCACATTGCCACTTAAGGGCAAGCAAAGCTAGTCGCCCTCTCCTTAAATGTTGAAATTGAGAAGCCTAGCCCCGGCCCCTACGCTCCAAATAGGGGAAAAACGGATTGGATGATAGAACGTTTCAAATTGCAGTATATCGAGAAGCATCTTGCATAATGAGTTACTATATTACCCACAAGCGTGATACAACGGTACGGTACATGTTCTTTCGAGGAAGGGAGAAGAGACTTCCATGACGCCGAGGAGGAGGAAAGGAATATGAAGACACTCATATCAAGCAAGTTAACTGATACCGGTAAATATAAATCACACATTACACTCAGGTTGAGTTTATTCAGCGTAGAGGAAACCTTGGAGTGACTGGTGAATGGAAGTTAGCTTTATCAAGCCCCGATAATTTTGATCCTCACCAGGGCTGAAGACAATCATCAAGAGACTGTCACGAGAGTAAAGTAAATAAGATAATGTGTCCTCTTTGGTGAGCATAGTGCAACATCAAGGTAACAAACAAAATTCTTATGGGTTTTCTTATATATAAAGATCTCATTTTCAGAAAAATTGATCTTGGGTGATTTTAAATCTTAATCCAATTATATTTTAAAGTATAGTATAGATAATTGTCTCTCTTTTACAAACTTTTCTCTAGAAGTTAATTACATGGACGTTCCGCAAAATGAAGCCCCCACCCCTTCTCCATTAAGTTTCCTGGATAGGGGCCTGTACTTTGAGATGGTCTGGGCATGTGGAAAGGATGTCCAATGAGGCTAGAAACGTTAGGTGGAGGGAGAGAGGAGGAGGGGGCGACCAAGGATGAGATGGAGGGATGGGGTGTGAGATATTTATGGGAGGGAGGTGTGAGTTGCAGGAGGGGCAGCCAAGTGACAGAGGACAGTAACGAGGAGATGTTTGTGGCCGCCCCTCACGGGATTAAGACGTCTGGCAATAGATAAAGCTTGAGAATGCTCATATATGCACGAATGTGGGTTGGATAGGAATAAAGCCACAACGAAGTTAAAAATCCGAAAGAAAGAAGATCACACACACACTGCAACACTCTCGCCCACCAACTTGTCTAAGGACTGAATATTTGACTGCCCTGTGACCGTACCTTGCGACAGAATTCTCTCAAAATCTAATCACTTAAATCTTGCCTAAACTTTAACCCTTCTAGCTTTAGTTCATATTCGATCACACCTACCTGAGGTCTCTGTCCAGTGACCCCGACATTTGGACCTCTCCCTGTGGCCTTGACATGTCACTGTTCTCAAAATGGCATCTCTTTATCCATGTCGTAACTTGAATCTGTACATAAAGTTTAGGCCAAGTGGGAATAATACCGTTTAAGTGTACCTTGTCATGTGAACTCGGCCTTTGACCTATATAGAAACAAGAAAATATCGGTAGCTCAGCGTCCTAGGCAATCCTCAACTGATCCACCTAGTTTCATCCAAGTCACATCAAAACTGTTTTAAGTTTCTTCACACAGACACACAGATCATCTTGTTTGACCCTTAATTCATCCACCAAGTGTATTTCAGATCAGATAAAAACAGGATCGACTTTTCCGTGTGACCTTGACCTCTTATAATACTGTTTTAATAATAGCTTTACTCCTTGGCTGACCCTCAGTACTTCCAAGCTTTTGCAGACATCGGATAAAAACAGTTTTGTTAACGTTCCACCCCCACACACACGGAGCAGACTTTGACCTTGTCATGTGACCTTGACCTGTGGTTTATTGTTCTCAGAATTTATTCACTTCTTTCATACTTTTTCTTTCAGTTACCACAATTCCCTCACGGAAGATATTCCTGGTGGGGATTTTAAAGTTCTTAAACGTAAGCATGCTGTATATTCAGGCACAAACAGGGTGTAGGAAGTAATAGCTACCGTACCATAAATCTATACCATAATTTAATAACACTGATGTCTACATACCGAATGTAGATATATACCGGTACAGTAACAGTAATCATTAGGAAGTCGGAAAAAAATCATTACGAATGACCAAACCCTCCCTAATCAGCCAACCTAACGACAGGCGACAACTGCAAGGGAGTACCGGACACTGCTCCACCCCTTGACAGTCACCAGTTTCAGTTTTACCCCAGTGGTCAGGATCCACCATCACAACACCTTATCACCTCGTTCACAAGGGTAGGGAGTATTTTCTAACACATCCCAACAGTCCTGATCACTGGCACAGCACTTGGGGCGGGCAGCGAACTGGTGACACTGACCCTGCAATCTGGGAAATGGAGACGGGCTCCAATCACCAATTCTCCACTGGAAATGCCGTCTGAGCCCACATTGCCGAGTAGTTGAGCTGTGAAATGAAGTAAACTTGGACAACATCAGAGTATCCAATCAGACAACTCCGTCACGATTTCCATCTCACAAAAAAATCTACCGGTACTTAGACTAACAGACATGATTCTGTCAAACTGAGGTCTCACTGGTCCGTGTAGCATCAGTCCAGCTTCCAAGTCTGATCTCTATTTATCTATTGCCAGACGCCTTAATCCCGCACGGGGTGACCAAAAAACAAATCGCCTTCACGTCGCCCTGTCCCCCGCCATTTCACTGCCCTGCACCCAGGTCTGATCGAATGTGAATAAAAACTTTAAATTGATTCTGCCAGGTCAGCGTTTGACTTAGCGGTAGCCGTGTGACCTTGACTTTTGACCTATTGTTCTAAAAAAACAATGAGTTTCCTCATTGGTTATCAGCTAACCCATCAGATAAGTTTAGCTAAAATCGGATAAAAACTTAGCTTGTTCACACCTAGACAGCCAAACGGAGACACGCGCGCACGTGCACACCAATAAAAACAGCACCTGCTCTTGCTTCGCGAGCGCGGATGTGAAGAAGGAAGTAAGATGGGATGAAGTGTAGAGTTATACAGTTACCGGTAGTACCTTCATGCCGACGACGGCACTTATAGCCTATCTGATACCTACTGCTACGATGCTGGAGAGAAACGCCGTCATGCGATAGCATCAGTAAGCCCATAACCAGGGAACTCCACTGCCTAATTATACAGATGCCCCTCACATACTTCCCTGTCCCCCAGAAGCAGGATGGTGGATTAGGGAAGGGCAGCTTGAGCCTGCAGTCCACTAGGTACACGTTCAGAAGAGCTTAGGGGTGCAAATATTACTCTTATTACATGTTATTACGATCTCTGGGGTGATTTTACTTACCTCAGGAGAGAGCCATAGGAGTGAGCGGGTTATAGGAGGCATGTTTTCATCTGAGGGAACTGGACCATTCCCTCAGTTTTAGTACTAAGCCGTGGTTGCATGAAATGCGTTGAACCTTACTGTAGTTCTGAAGTACAGGTAACAATAAGTATCCTTGGTTTCTAAATTTACCCTTCAATCGCGTTATAGTGCAGGATGGACACTGTAGATAATAGGGTCTTTAGTGACGGATATTTGTTCTGCAGTTCGCAGAGTCTGGAGGTGACAAGAATAAAAAAAAAATCATCGTAGTGAAAGGTAATTATTTCGGCCCACCCTGAAGGTCCAAGTCAGGCATAAACCGTTGCATTCTCAAAATAAAAATAATTTTTGCTTCTGTGGGCTTAACTCTTCCATATTAACAGTTGAAGATGCTGTAAAGGCAAGATAGCCTAGATACATACATACATACATATATACATATGTACATACATACATACCGGTCATACAACATACATACATATATACATACATACATACATACCGGTACATACATACATACAATGAATGTTTGAAGAATGTATGTGGCATGAGAAGGTGGGCTGGAGCAGAGAAATTTCGGTGAGCTAAGAACACGGCAAAAAAAAAAAAAAAAAAAAAGACGTCTTAGGGCTGGAGGGAAAACTTGGTGCTATGGAGGAAAGGATAAAATAAAAATAAATAAAAATGAAAAAAGGAAATGGAATAATAAAAAGAGGGGGCATCGAAGCGGGCAGCCTTAAACGTCCGAACCCTCTTAATGCCTCTGGACCCACGCCAAGACTCGCCCTCTCTTTCTCTCCATCCCTCCTTATTTCCCCCTCCTCCCTCTCCTTCTCTCCTTCCTTCCGTATTTCTTTCTCCCACCTCCTTCCATCTCTCACGCCTCTTCTTTCATTATTTAATTTTTCTCTGCCTCCTTCTGTCAATATCTTTCTCTTCCCTTTAATATCCTTCATTTCTCACGCTTCTTACATTAGTTCTTTCTTTTTCTCTGTTTGCTTCCTTTATGTATCTCTCACTCCTTTCTCATTTCCTTCCATTTTCACGCCTCTCTTACCGTTTCTCCAGTCTTCCTCTCTTTTCTTGCTCTCGTCTGCTTTTTGTATTTATTTCTCTCTTTTGTATTTATTTTAGCCCCTTTCAGTATTACCTTCTCTATTCTCCCTTCTGTGGATCATAATTTTTAAACTCTCTCTCTCTCTCTCTCTCTCTCTCTCTCCACACATTATCTTGGTCTGTGCTACCCTCGTAGTATCTATATCCTACGCTGTTTGACTCTCTCTCTCTCTCTCTCTCTCTCCAGTGGCTTTCATCTCGATTACATTCGTCGCTTCCTTCCATCTTCCTCTCTCCCCAACAACTTCTTCACGTTTTCTCTCTTCCATTTTACATTTCAATTTATAAGTACGTTTAGGCCTAATTTCTACTATAATTTTTAACTCTTTCGTGGTCGAGACAACTCTAGTATTCTGTTTGTACTAACGCCAGACGATTTTATTCAGCTGGGAGTGAGTCGTAGGGGCTTGATTTTAAAGAGTGCCTCCCCCCCTTTTTTACTTGATGCTGGATACGCCCCTGCAGTTAAAATAAAGAGGAAAATCTTAAGTTGGGAAAAGGAGCAAGGAAGAGAAACTCAGACTGCTATAAACGTTAATTTAAACTGACGGGGGAAATAACTGAGCCTGCCCTGACTCTCTCTCTCTCTCTCTCTCTCTCTCACACACACACACACACACACACACACACACACACACACACACATCACGTACCGCTGCCAGCATCACGCAATGGTCATCCTTTCTATTTTACTACCCTCTCTCTCTCTCTCTCTCTCTCTCTCTCTCTCTCTCTCTCTCTTTTACTTCCATTAAGGCGCCTTTAAACTAACTCTTACTAGCCACACAAAAACGTCTCTCTCTCTCTCTCTCTCTCTCTCTCTCTCTCTCTCTCTCTCTCTCTCTCTCTCTCTCTCTCTCTCTCTCTCTCTCTCTCTCTCTCTCTCTCTCTCTCTCTCTATCTATCTATCTATCTATCTCCCCTTTATTTTACCTCCATTAAGGCGCCTTTAAACTATAACTAGCCTTACAAAAACGTCTCTTTTCTCCTCTCTCTCTCTCTCTCTCTCTCTCTCTCTCTCTCTCTCTCTCTCTCTCTCTCTCTCTCTCTCTCTCTCTCTCCTCTCTCTCAAGCATTCTGTTACGGCCCTTTATTGCTACTCTTATTTCCTCTCTCTCTCTCTCTCTCTCTCTCCCCCCTCCCTCTTTGCCTCTCTTCCCTTCCATCCTCTCCATCTCGCTTCCTTCTCTGCCTTCCTCGTTCTAGGCTATTTCTCCTCCCTCTCTTCCTTCCTCGCTTTTATTTTACTCCCATCAAGACATCATTACCAAACCACCTCTTCTCTTTCACCAACCAAATACACATCTTTTGTATATTATTTTACACACACACACACACACACACACACACACACACACACACACACACACACACACACACACACATCCTCCAGCCTGACTACACTTGGCTATTATCTGAGCTGCAAGGGGCTAAGGATCGTCGTCAGGTGAAAATAAACCGCATACAGGTGTACCAACGAGAGAGAGGGAGAGAGAGAGAAATACCTACTAAATAATGGCTAATAAAACACCAAACATCTAACTGTATTTATTGGTGCATGAGAGAGAGAGAGAGACAGACAGACAGATACGTACTAAATAATGGCTAATAAAACAGCAAACCTCTAACTGGTATTTATTGGTGTATATACAAGAAGGCCACAGGCGGAGTATAACCGACCACAACATGTCAACAAAGCCAACCTCACCCACCGCGCTGTTGGGAGTACAAATTTATTCTGTTTTACGCTATTTGGAGAATGAAATCACCTTTATTTTTTATCATAATTACCAGTTAATTAATGATGAATCTTACCTCTAATGACGTCGTGCTAATGGAAAAAAGAATAATGTGGAATTAAGCAACTGTGCACGGTTTTTATCTTATTTTTGACGGCATTCATATTCGGCTAACGTTAAATATATACCGTAGTCGTTTTTTAGCAGTTTAGACGGCAGCAGTCAGCTCAAATGGAAGCAAGACGGACTTTCAAAAAATATATCTGCCCTGAAAACCCAGCCTCACCACAGATAGGTCAGTTACCCTACTCAAGCATACAGTCAATATTTCTCCCCTACTCGAATGCTCCACTCCTGTCCGCCTCGTAACATCATTTCCCGCCCATTTAATTTTCTTTATCTCGTTTCCCCGTACGGCTGAGGTGCTCCCGGGGACAGTCCTAATACGATACTAGCAAAACAGACTGGGCATCTTCGCCATTTTGGTTCTTGGCTTCGAATTTGCCAGCCTGTTAACTACAATACAGGGGTCAGATTCACAAATAAACTCAACCAATTTCCAGTCATAACCAGTTGTTTATTGGAAGATGGACAAGGAACGGAAACTGCAGGGCCTTCCTATACAGTACCCCTTTTTCCTTCTACAAAACCAGATCTTAGGTTACAAGGAAAATTGGTCGTTTTTTTCAGGAAGGGGGAAAGGACAGTACAGTCCTCCCTCGTCCATAATTCGTCCTGCATAAACAAATCTAAGTTACGACAGAGAATCGATCGTAAATATGTTTGTGAATCCCACCACAGTCACTTGAAGTACACCTACCACTACGTAATGGCCAGAGAGGACGCCGATGTATACACTAGAAAGTCTACGGTCAACGCAACCCCTATTTTAAAACCCAGGATCATCTAGGTACGACGCTTATTTACAGAATGACGTAATAACCGGAATACGATTAAGGGTTCATGCCAAAAATCGCATAAGGATTACATTAAAAAAATCATCTACGCACAATTAAGTTCAGTTCACAAAACCGTACATAGATGACTGCAAGGCTATATTCACTCTGACATCCTTTTTGGAACCACTGAAAGAGGAAACAGGAAGGGGAGTTACAGATTTAACTTCTACACTGATTTTGCGATGGATCGGACAGAAGACATGCAAGTGCTGTGGGAAGTGATAAATTTCTACACCACAGATATATATATTTTTTTCTTCTATCGTCTGTGGCTCTACCCTGCTAGTGGAGGCCCGTGTGGGTGTGGAGACGTGGCAAAAGGTGCTTTGTGTCAAGTTCGGCGCTCTTGGTTTGGAAGATAATACATGTCTTGATTCGTACTTGGCTAACATGAGGAAGGGAAAGTTCAGGCTGTCGCTCTCCCTCTGATATAAAGACAGAGTGTATTTTCTTGACCAGTCATATTAAAGACAGTAATACTCTCTTACTTCTTAATACTGAAGTCTTTCGTTCGTTCGTTTATACAGGCTCCAAGATGCTTACATGCGTCAGCCTTCCTCACTTAATGACGGTAATTTCTAGCTGCTCGATCTCCAGCAGCTTCACTGTTCAGCCCCTTATCTTTGAAGTCACACCCTATGATCTCGTCCTAAATCATGGAGTGTGATCTCAATTTTTTTTACGACAGCATTAAGTAACTTCAACGAAAAATTTGAATATACGGTATGAACGTAGTAAGTGTGTATGATTTCTATGGGAAGACTCGCCCAGCAGACATTAGAGCGAAATATTAGTCGATTATTGCTGTGAGGGATACTGAAATACTGGCAAATGTTACTGATAATAAAAGTAGCATTAAAACGTTGGTGATTTTAGGGATTGTGGTCATGATGGGTATTTGGTTTTGAACGAGGATTATTAGCAGTATATTTTATCACTCGGAGGTTATCATCAACGTTATTATTATTATTATTATTATTATTATTATTATTATTAACATCATCATTATTATTATTACTATTATTTATTATTATTATTAACATCATCATTATTATTATTACTGTTATTATTTATTATTATTATTATTATTATTATTACATTTGGTTTATTCAATAGGTTCCTTAACGAATTTTCTAGTGTAGTTTATCCTGGTCATATCGTTCAACAAATAGTACAGTAGAGGGACCCAAAATGGCGTCCCTGGCCTCCACACACCACAGGGCCCCCATTGCTACTGTGTCTGGGGGGAGTGCACCATGAAGGGATCCGGAAAAAAACTGTGATGGTTTTTTTTGGTCAATATTCCAGCCGTTGCAGGTCAGGTCAGGTCAGGTCGCCAGAGATTGGAGTCTCACTTGTTAGCTAATCAAAATTTTATTATTTTTAATTTCGTTTTCTTTTTCTTTTTTGTTTTCTTTATGATTTGGTAATGAGTTTTCCTCCTTCCATTCTTTCTTTCTTTTTTCTCGTACTTTCTTTTTCTCTTTCTTTTTTCTTTTCCTCTCTTTTTCTCTCTTCCATTCTTTCCTAGTGCTTAGTTAATCAAAATTTTCTTATTCTTTTTTTATTTTTTTATCTTTCTTTTTCTTTATGGTTATGTAATCAGAGTTTTCTTATTCTTTCTCTAGTTCTTTCTTTTTCTTTCTTCGTTTCTTTCTTACTTTCTTTCGTTTGTAATATTAAAAAAAGGTTCATTAACAACAGGAAAGATGTAAATATTTTTTTTTTCCTATAGCTCCAAACGATTGAAATTGGGTACTTAAGTCGTTACGGTTGTTTGCCTGTTCACTTGAAAAACTTCATGAATTTCTTATCTACTTCCTCTACTTCTAAACCTACTTCAGGACGTTCAATTCAGCTTCTAAGTCTTTCGTTAATAGAGATTGATTTTACGTTAAAGTTGATGTCCTCGTTGTTATATTTATCTTTATACGTTGTTTGATAATTGGTAAATACACGTTCAGTAACCTGGTCCATTATTAGTTTATTTTACGAATTATGTGTCTAAAACCTTATTGATTATATTTATTACTGGCCAAGAAAGAATTTATTATATCTAGACTATATGAAGCGGTAAATAATGTCTTTTTTTTTTTTACTTACAAAAATAGCTCAACCAAACCACAACATTTTCAACATGCATACTCTTAGTAGTGCATAATTTTTTTTTCTTCGTGGGTTTACGTGGGTTTACAGGTATGCACTGGTATTTATTAACTAAGATTTATACATCCGTTTCTTACAATCTTGTCTACATTCACCCCAAAGAAGAAAAAAAAGAATGTCAAAAAGTCGAAATGGCAATCTCGTCTTCTTTCGTACGTTAGATTCATTATTTTTTCATATAGCTTAATAGATACCTTAATATTTAATTAGATTTTTTATGGACTACAGGTAATTAGTATTGTACACACCTGTCTCTTACCTGGTTATATACGGTACATGTTTTTATTTATTTTATTTATTTCTGGCTTTGACTCGGCTGCCTTGTTAAATTATAAATGTATATACGGTACATATAATCTAAAAAATTTTCATTAGTTCGTGTATATTCAAAATGCTTGGTTGATAAACGTAATTTTCGCCCATTTCTAAAACAATTCCTGCCTCTTCTCATTTCACTTCGTTCAGTTGTGTTACGTAAATCTCCCTATCCCTGAACACTAGCTAAAGAATCACATCTACTCTACCACATGGTCCTTCATAACATCAAAGAGGTGGACGAAAATTGGCTCCATTAGGTCCACCTTTTGGTCCATATGTCGGGTATACTGGTGTGGTATACTCGCTCTCTTGGTATAATACATGTAGTGGTGTATGCACATATTATGGAGGCTATTGCTATGTACAGAATCGTCAGACCTTTCAGTACGATATTTTTATATATTCCGACTCACATTGACCTCTCTCTCTCTCTCTCTCTCTCTCTCTCTCTGCCGACAGACGGTTTTATTTAAGAGTTCACGTACTGAAAGGTTTACAGTGTCTTTATTCGTGCCACTCCCGGGCGATTTTATTCAGCCTAGGGAGAGAGGTCGGTAAAGAAAAATAAATAAAATAAATAAATAAATAAATGCGCACTTCCCTCCACAATTAATTAACCCCTTCAGACCGACCGCCTTTCAGATTTTATTATTACTATTATTTTTTAACAAGATAATTTTCTGTATCTCAGGAAGGACATTTCTTAGTGAAGGGGTTCTTTTTTCCTCGCTGGCACCAAACAGTTTTAATTAGGAAGATTCGTACTATACTCTCTTCACTCTAAATTGGCCCAGAGTTTCGTCCTTTTGTCATTTATTTCCTGTACCTCAGTGGCAGAAAAAGGCGAATCTACATTTTTTTTTTTTTTACAGCACTTCTTCGTGTGAGCAGCATTAGTTTTTGTTATTAATCAATTTTTACAACTCGGCATTCACACTGGAGAGATGGCAATTTTAGGCCAGGTTTGAGTAAAAGGAGTATAGACGGATCTAAATCATCATCAAACCCTCCACTACGAACTCTTCCGATTAATTCTTGCCGGTACGTGCTGATTTCTTACCCACCTGAAGAAGGGTGTCGTAGTGAAGGGATTAGGCTATAGTGTTTTTACTCTAACTTGGCCTAGATTTTATTCTTTGGCAACTTTTTTTCACGTGAATTAGTAGCAGAAAAAAAAAAAAAAAAAAAAAAAACGAGGTGGCTACGGCTCTAGATCTTTTCCATATGCACTTCTTCGTGACTAATGTTATAGTCTAATGTTAATCTATTGTTGCAGTTTAGATTTCGAGATGGAGAGATGGCAGCTTTAGGGCAGATTAGTGTTAAAAAAAAAACTACATGTTTAGTCATCATTTACCTCTTCAGTGCGATGATCTTTTCGTTTTTAATTCTACTAAACAGGAGAAAAAAACAGATGAATAAAAATAGATGAAAAATAGATTAATAAAATACAGTAGATGGAAAATAAGTGAAGAAAAAAGAGATGAATATAACTGATTAATAAAATTATGAAAATTAATGAATGAAATAGATGAATAAAAACATGAATAAAATAGATGAATAAGAAATTGATTAATAAAATAGAGGGAAAATAGATGAATAAAATAGATGAATAAAAATAGGTTAATGAAATAAAAGAAAAATAAATGAAATAGATGAATGAAAATAGATGAATAAAACATGAAAAGTAGATTAATAAAACAGGAGAGAGTTCTCATATTGAAAGGGATTTAAATTATCACCATTAAGCCCCTTCATTTAATAATAATAATAATAATAATAATAGTAGTAGTAGTAGTAGTAGTAGATACTGATAATAATAATAATGATAATAATATTAATAATAATAATAATAATAATAATAATAATAATAATAAACAGCTTAAAATTATAACTCAACTAGTACTCCCATCTCTGTGTATATTATGATAATCTTTTCAGTTTCAGAACATATTTGTTTTTTTAGTGTAATTTATTCGTACCTCCAGACGATTTTTTCCAACAAAGAAACTCGTACTGAAAGGGTTACTGTTGGCTTTACACTCGTACTGAAGGGGTTTATGAAGGCTTTATCTTATCGTTTATAGATATCAAAATTTATCCAGTGACAAAATAATCGTGTGGGTAGTAGGGGTGAATGATAAAAGACGCCCATGTGGTGAAGGGGTTAAAACGCTTACTGAAAAATGGATGGTTTTTGATTTACCCCCCCCCTCTCTCTCTCTCTCTCTCTCTCTCTCTCTCTCTCTCTCGCCTCACTTATTTATGATTTAATTTCTCGTCATTTATTTCTGAAGCGTCTCTCTCTCTTCTCCTTCAATACTGATTTCTGATTTTTCGTCCCCTCACACTCTCATTTCTTATCCATAAAGCTCTCTCTCTCTCTCTCTCTCTCTCCCACACACACACACACACACACACACACACACACACACACACACACACACACACACACACACACACATCGAAATCCAATATCGAGGACATTAGCAAGCAACGCATCCACCTGACCGCACCAATTCTGCTCAGCTGTTACTAATGATGCCAATTACACCTGCAGGAGAGGTCATTAAAGACTCTAATTACCATCTATTTATCTCTTATCTGACGCTGCATCTTGTGAGGAGTGGCACTGAGAAAAACACTTAAGAAGCATATATTTCCAAAATCTTCTCGTAAGGTAAGGAAGTTCCCTAGCACCTCTTCCTTAGCGATTTATTTTTGGATATGCCTGGTTAATATCCTTTTGTACGTTATTTATGCAGAGTATGGCAATTTTAGAAGGATTTACGAGTATATAACGCAGAATAGAACAGTAAGGTGTAATATGTAATAAGCAGTCTCTCTCTCTCTCTCTCTCTCTCTCTCTCTCTCTCTTTCTCTCTCTCATACTCCACCACTTTTCCCTTCCAGCCACCCCACTCCAATAATTCTCTCTCTCAAAGGAACAAGTAACATCATCCATCCTATTCAACACGACCCTCTTACAAACCAACCAACAAACACACAAACAAATAAACAAATAAATAAGGCAACAATTCATCCTCACTGCTAACTCAACCCCTTCACATCGGCGACTTATTCCGCATTTAATTCTCGCCCCTTCCAGACGATTTTATTCAGCTTAGAGGAGCAATATAGTGAGACTCCGGATCAACGAAATCTCAGTGTAAACCCCTCCCGTGTGAAAAGTTATATGTAATTTGAATATAATCGCCTATGTTACTATTTTTATTATTTTTACTCTTATTTTTTTTACCTTGCCCTGATTTTCGTCCTTTCGCACCTTATTTCACGTGGGTTAGTGGAGGAAAAAGACGATGCTGCAACCCTACATCCTTTCCCTAGCACTTCTGTATGACTAGCATCATGTGTTAATCTGTTTTTGCAACTCTGTAGTGAAGATGGAGAGTTGATCATTTTGGGCCAGGTTAGAGTAAAAGCAGTATAGTGATTGCAAAGACAAGTGATAAAATAAGTGGTAAAATAAGTAGTAAAAATAAGTGGTAAAATGATAAAACACGTAATCGGACTGAAAGGATTTTGGACCTTGACTCTCACTTAAACCTAATTAACAGACACAAAACAACGATGGCAAAACCGTCATTATCAGTAGTAATTATACCATCATTAGTCTTCATCCAGGAACCAGGGACTGCTTACAAACTAATTAACAGGTATACACAAGCCAGAAGGTAATTTCCGTAATGGCCCAGTCATTAACTGTAGTGCTGATGACATGAATTAATATCACTCATTTCAATCTGACTCGCTTACAAACTAATTAATATACACAACAGAAAGTAAGGTCACCAGTCATTACCTCTTCTGATTATGGTCCAGTTAAAATCAGAAATCAATTAACCTTCAGTACAACGACATTATATTCTTCGTTTATTCTCGCTACTGCCACATGACTTTATTCAGTTCAAAGGGAGGACGTGTCACAGTGGAGGGGTTACTGCTGAATTTTTGCAACCTATTCCCTACTACACTTGTCTCCAAAGCTGAATAAAATCGTCTGGCAGCAGTAAAAAATAAAAGATCTAGTGAAAGGGTTAACTAATTCTGGTTCCCTTACAAATTGACAAAACATACTCAATTAAGAAAGGTCACAGGTCATTAGCCGCGCTGATTATGGCCTAATTAAAAGATACCAGTGTGTAATTAAATCCTGGCTGGCTTACTTACAAATTAATACACAAGAACAGGAATGGCCTTTCGTGTTTGAGGGTTACAAACAATATCCATTAACAGTACGATGGAGTCTTTTAAACACCTTATTCGTGCCACCTTCATTTTTTTTTGGTTTCAGAAGGGCGCCACTCCTATTGACTGGAATAAAAAAGGGACTGCTGTGCATTGTTAAATAAAGTTCTGTATATGCTGCATAAATAAATAAGAACTGAACAACTAAGAACAGTTAAATAATGAACCGTTGAAAATATATAAATAAATATTTGAATTCTTAATTCGTTCCATGTATACTGCTGCATAAACATTAAAGTTAGGTAAAGCGAAACACTTCTGAGTCATAAAAAAAATATATATGTTGGATGAAAATAGAAACACTTCAATATACGACTAGGAACTGCAAGAAATAATACCTGAACTGTTAAAAAAATATTGTGCCGTGTCTTTATGAGAATATATATATATATATATATATATATATATATATATATATATATATATATATACCGCCCCTAGTTGAAGGGAAAAAAAAGAGAAGTCCGCTCCTGAATAACTTCGAATTATTTGAAACAGTCATGTTGAAAAAATAGTTGTGCTTTGTAAAAAAAATAAATAAATACTGCTCCCTGTCGAAAAAATAAAAATTAAAAGAGACATACTGCCCCGCAAGGTCAACATTCGGTCTGGCTGTTTGGTGGGTTGCCAGATGCGTCATTTTCCTGGACGGCGAACTGTGTGTAGGAATGGTAGTCCTGGTTGTTCCCGTGGGCGTTGTTCATTTTGGCCTTGGCTGCCTCCCTCCGGTCCTTGCACACTTGTCGACAGCAGATGACGGACCCGGCCGTGAAGAAAATGAAGATGCCGAGAGAGACGCCGATCATGATGGCCAAACGGTTACTGAGTTCAATCTCGGCCGGAGGAGGTTCGTGCGTCCTCACCCTCACGCACTTGCTGCTCAGGTCCTGCCGAAGGGATGGTTGTGTTTAGGAGGACGTGGAGGAGTTAGGGATGGCGATATAAGAAGGAGGAGTAACTGAATGGAAGAGAAAGAGGGACGGGGGATGTAGGCTGTGTTAGGAAAGAAGGAAAGCTGTGAGGGAAAAGAGGAAAGAGGCTGAGGGGATATTTAAGAAAGAAGTGGAGATGAGATTGAAGGTGAGGAGAAAGTTTAATAAATACACATACTTCACAGACAGTGCAGTTTCCATAAAGACATCGAGCCTTAACACTGACAGAAAAACTGATTACAGAAGTTTATGGAAAGGACACGGTAGTAATTTTTAGTAGAAGGCTGCCAGAAGACTGGCTGGTTCTCTCTCTCTCTCTCTCTCTCTCTGCCACATGGGAGAACAGGAAGAAGTACAGGTATATTGCAAGACTGTAATAACTGAAGGAAATTTCATAGGAACGGTGAAAAGTGCTACTGTGTACACACACACACACACACACACACACACACACACACACACACACACACACACACACACACACACAAACAAACCACTCTCACTTCGCAGGCGCGGGTGTAAAACAATCCAAACGTCCTCGGGCTGAACGGGCTCCATTCTTAGGACCTGTTTTGCATTATTGTGGGTGCCGCGAGATCATTTCACTCAGGTTCGGAGAGGTGAAGCAGCTGATAAACAATAAAACTCCCTCGCTATTATTCCCTGAACTCTGGTATTCCTCTGGGCAATTTAAAGATGAGAGGTGACTGTGGTGGCAGTGATGAATGCTGGGGTGACGATAGGTGACGATCATGACTCCTGTGACTATGACTAAAACATGAAGGACAGGTGAGGTGATATGACTGAGCCAACACACGACACGACCCACATTAAGGTGGTATTTATGAGAACACCATAAAGGCAAGAGTGGTGGTGTGTGAAAGACTGTCTGACCTGTTTGACTGTGAAGGAGTGTTTTAGGGCTTTAGGGATGGGATGATAGAGTAAAATCGTGAAGGACAGGTGAGGTGATATGACTGAGCCAACACACGACACGACCCACATTAAGGTGGTATTTATGAGAACACCATAAAGGCAAGAGTGGTGGTGTGTGAAAGACTGTCTGACCTGTTTGACTGTGAAGGAGTGTTTTAGGGTTTTAGGGATGGGATGATAGAGTAAAATCGTACTGAAGGGATAAAAAAGTTCTCTTCCATATATCTCTCAGTGAACGATATTTTGTTTCACGGGGCAGGCATGTTTTAGTTCTGGGGATGAGGTGATAAACACAATCGTACTGAAGGGATAAAAAGGTTCTCTGCAAAACATCACTTCACTAACGGTATCTTACGGTAGTTCGCGTGTTACACTGTAGTATTTTGTAGGTAAGTATTACGCACCGCAACGGTACGGTAACAATAGAACTCCATCTAAGGTACACTGCAAGGTTGGACGCTTTCCTAGAAGAGAGAATGTAGGTGGCCAAGTAGGAATGGTGAAGGAGTGTCTGTAGTGGTAGTGATGTGCGTTATAGTTAGAATGATGCATAATATAACGGTAGTCAGAGTGATGCATGTTATTATTAGAATGATGCATGATATAACGGTAGTCAGCGTGATGCATGTTATAGTCAGAATGATGCATTTTGTAGTCAGAATGATGCATGTTAGAGTCGATGTTCTATAAGGGTATGCTTACGTACATCAGACCCTGTGTATGTCACCGATATGAACCTAAAGGCTGCGGAACGTACGGAAAAAAATGAAAAGACCCAGATGATTCTTCAGCTTACGTGAGACTTCCTGAGCTGGAGGGGTTGCATATAGCCCTCATTCCTCTTCACCCAAAGCGTTTTTCTCTGCATTTAAGTTGAATAAAATCGTCTGGAGGTACCACAAAAGTAAAAAAAGAAAAGAAAAAAGGGGGATAACTAATATTTTCATTGCTCTTACTCTTCATCTTTCACCTTGACCTTAATCTGTTCAGTCCGTTGGTGTATTTTTGAGTCTACTCTGTACCACCAGACGATTTTATTCAGCTTCAGATAGAGATAATTACACGCTAAAAATTCAAGTCTCTCCATTCACTGTCCCATCACACTAAGACTCACCTTCTCTCTCAGTATCCACAAATTTACTCATATTTACACTTACTCTGTCCATGCCGCTCACGGATAGAGGGACAGGGAGGCTGTTGAGGGGCATTGGCATAATAATTGAGCATCAGTTATATCTGTTACCGCGTGAAGGTTCCGCTCCAACACAAAAGAAATGAACAGCTATAATAGACCGAAAAATAAGGCAGATAAAAATAAGTAAATAAACATAAAAAAACAAAGAAAATGAAATATAAACTAAAAATGAAAGTAAGGTAAATAAAACTAAACAAATAAAAACAACAAAAACGAATAAAAAGAAACATTTAAACCAAAATACAAAATAAAGTAAAAAAAAGAAGTTAACAAAAAACAGAACTAAACAAAAACTCATGAAAAGAACGAATAACAAAAAATGGTGACAGTAAAGACAAATAAAGGCGACAATAAAGACAACTAAAGACAAATCCCTGAAGACAAATAACAACACCAGCAAAAGACAGGGGACGCCGCCCCCTCTCTCCCGCCCCCCTTCATGAGACGCGACCCACATCGTTAAGGAGAAGCTTCAGAAAATTTTATGAGTTATGATGGAAGCTGTTGTTTACTTTGCTTACTCTCTCTCTCTTCTCTTACTTGCCTACCCTGACGACGATCAATAATTCCTTTACACATTGACTGCCCTTCGTGCTTCGTATAATGAGTAAAGACATAAATAAATAAATAATCACTTACTTTATTTTTCAGCAAAATATAGAGGTGGAAAGTAAAGACACACAATATTTACTATCTGCATCCTTAGGTGGGTCTGGATGATGATGATTGTGATGATGACAGTGATGATGATGATGATGATGATAATGATGACGGTGATGATAATGATGATGATGATAATAATGATGCCGATGATGATGGTGATAATGACGACGATGATGATAATGATGGTGATGATGATGATGGAGTGTGACCTTTAACCTCGAAGTATATAAGGACTCACTGTTTATTAATTATTTTTATGTGTGTTTCTCATTCAGTGCTTGCAAACAAAACAAGTTCACTCCCACAAAGAATGAAAAATCAGAAGCCAAACAAACCAAAGTCAACAATTTCTCGTTCCCCCAGCTCTCTCTCTCTCTCTCTCTCTCTCTCTCTCAAACACACACACACACACACACACACACACACACACACACACACACACACACACACACACACACACACACACACACAACCTACGGCAAAAAGAAAACAAGCCAAGAGAAAGAAGAAAAAACAGGACGACAAACCCCGACTCACACACACACACACACACACACACACACACACACACACACACACACACAACCTACGGCAAAAAGAAAACAAGCCAAGAGAAAGAAGAAAAAACAGGACGACAAACCCCGACTCACACACACACACACACACACACACACACACACACACACACACACACACACACACACACACACACACACACACACACACACACACACCTGTAGAAGAAGGCCAAACAGGAAGCCCACCTCAGCAAAGCAACACTCACCCCCACCATCACTCCAGCCCATCCATCATAATCAGGGCTCAGGGGGAGGTATAATCAGAACAACACATAGCTCACGAATCAGGCATAAAACACCCACTGAGAGAGAGAGAGAGAGAGAGAGAGAGAGAGAGAGAGAGAGAGACTGCAACATTGGTATCACGCGTAACCTCAATTCCAAATGTGTGTACGTGTGTGTGTGTGTGTGTGTGTGTGTGTGTGTGTGTGTGTGTGCCATGCCATTACACACACAAAAAAAATTCATTCATTCTCCTCCTATTCAATTTTACAACCTCCACTTCTGTATTTTTTCCTCATGTTTTTCTTACAGTTTCTTTTTTTCTTCATCTGGTTATTTAATCAATTTTTTTTTTACTCTTTTCCTTTGTTTTTTTTTCTCCTTATTCAGTTTTAGTTTTAGTTTCTCGCCATTTTTTCTACCTCTATTTTTTTTTCTCCTCAGTATTAAATTATTATGATCTGAATTTCCCTCTATTCTTTTTCTTTTTATACTCCTACCTAATCTTCTAATTTAGATTTAGCTCTACTGTTTTCCCTTTCCTAGTGTCTGTTCCTCATTGTCAGTATTCTTATTTCTTTATACAGTACATTTTTTTTCTTGGCTATTTTGACAATCTTTTTTGTAGATCTTCCTATTTTCCTCTTTCCTATTAATGTCATAGTAGTACAAATGCATTCTCCCCCCCCCCCGTCTTTGTCTAATTTTCATATTTCTTTAAATAAAACATTTTTCATTGCTTTTTTTTTTTTTTTTTTCATCCATTTTACCTTTGTCTTTCCTTATTATTATTATTTTTTTTCTGAATCCCGGCTGGGGCAGGGAACAGTTTAAAGGATTTGAATATCGTTAACAACGATTTTACTGATCTGCCACAATGCCCGCCGGGATACCGTAAAAACACTTCAACTAATACAAACACACTAGTCCTGTATGAGACAGCCCTAGCATGTATTCAGTATGGACGGCGGGTATTAGCACCGAAGTGGTGACAATTGGAGGTCTGTGGTATGTAGGAGGACTGCCTGGCCTCAGGGAACGGGCTGTTAAAACATACACCCAGAATAGGACGCATTTATTTTCTCTGTCTGTCTGTCTGTCTGTCTCTCTCTCTCTCTCTCTCTCTCTCTCTCTCTCTCTCTCTCTCTCTCTCTCTCTCCTTTATTTTACTAACAAATTATAATCACCCCAGTTTTGACGTCGGTAATTTTGATATGATACTTGTGACGTAAATGACTGACTAATTACTTTACAATTGCACCTGCTTCTCATCTTCCCATCTTAACTCATTACATTAGTCGTCTTAGGAGTGGGGTAGGGTGTGGTGGTGGGTGGGGGAGCCGGGTTATTTTATTAGTATTCATTCTTAGATCTTTAGTGGAAATGTTTCTAGAGAAGGGAAAGAAGTTGTATGCGGCTTTCATGGATTTGGAGAATGCATATGACAGAGTGGATAGACAAGGATTGTGGAAAGTATTAAGAATATATGGAGTAGATGGTAAGTTGTTGAATGCTGTGAAGAGTATGTATGATGGTGCTAAGGCTGCAGTGCATGTGGATGGTGAACTGAGTGAATTTTTCTCTCTTAAGGTTGGGTTGAAACAGGGATGTGTCATGTCTCCATGGTTGTTCAATCTGTAAATGGATGGGGTAATAAAAGAGGTACAAGGTAGGGTAGTGGATGTTGGAGTGGCCCCGGTGAGAGAGGGTAGTGTTTGGAAACTCCCTGTACTGTTGTTTGCAGATGATACTGTGTTCTTGAGTGAAGACAAAGGGGAGCTGCAAGGCTTGGTGGATGAGTTTGGGAGAGTGTGTAAGAAACGGAATCTAAAGGTGAATGTAGGGAAAAGTAAAGTGATGGTCTTTGAGAGAGGTGAAGTCAGTGAATGTACAGCGAGGTTGGATGGTAAGGAATTGGAAAATGTGAGTACGTTTAAGTACTTGGGTAGTGTGATGAGTAAGGATAGAGGTTTGGAGGGCGAAGTGCTTGAAAGGGTACAGCAGGGAAGAAAGGTTGGTGGTTCCTTGAAAGCAGTGATAAGAAACAGGGAAGTGAGCATGGAAGTGAAAAAGTTACTACATGACAGTATTGTGATACCAACTCTAATGTATGGAAGTGAAGCTTGGACGTTGCTGGAAGGACACAAGTCAAGAGTGAGAGCAGTGGAAATGAGTTATTTAAGAGGAGCCTGTGGAGTCACATGG
>NC_137039.1:23713997-23733997 GCF_032717465.1 Coenobita brevimanus | reverse complement strand
GACCCATTAGCAAGGGGGGAGTGACCTCTCATTGTCAAGAGAGGCAACAACTCCCTAAGATTTTTCCAACCACTCCTTACCCTTGACACCGAACTAGCTCCAGCCCCACCTCCACCCCATTTCATGTCCCCCAAATAACAGAATCCCTCCACACTCTTAAGAGACTGCGGTCAAAATATCGTTTCAGCTTTTAGTCGAATAATTATGCAACTTGTACCTACTTTTCTCAATGGTATCACTGGGTTCTGATACGTATTACTCGCCGTCTCGTTATTTATCACAATGCAGTATAGCTACAAAGACATATCCGCAACTGTTCAAGGCATCTGAAAGTCAAGTGCTCGGCGGTGGGCTTCTGCTCATTATTATGAAGGGAGTTTCCAGCCCCCACCCATACCCTTTAAGTTGCTTCTCACAACAAGCAGTAATTACCGCATTTTAATTTCTGCATGACTAGGGCTTTTCAACATTGTGTAGTTGGTATTATTATTCAAATCCTGTTTTTATAATAACACGGGACGCAGTGATCAAAGGTATGCCTCTTGCATCTCTTTCAGGACAGGAATTAGTGAAAAAAAGTTCCATGTCCAACTCCCCTTTCTGTGTTATACGAGTCACAAGGCTGCTTACACAGCAAGGAGAAGGCGGTAGTGTCGCCTCACGTAGTACATTGGATGAGGGAAGTGGAGAGGGTCAATCCTTTTGCATCTATTCCATATACCTGTATCTTAAGACGGGCGGGGAATGCGTGGGCCAGTACTAAAAACGTCTACGAAGGCATGCACAAATATCAGAACTGTCTACGAAAGTGTAAACATCAGAACTGTGTGTGTGTGTGTGTGTGTGTGTGTGGGTGGGTGAGAGAGAGAGAGAGAGAGAGAGAGAGAATGAGAGAATAATAAGGGAGCAGGGTGGAGTGAAATGAATCCTTGCATTGCTACACTACGGTCTCTCACGTGCTTGAAGCCGTTACCGTGTCCCTCACAGCCATGTTGGTACTCCCAGGGGGGCGTGCCAAAAGTGCCTACCTCATGCCATGCCATTCTACAGTACGATAATCTCAAAATGGAGTATTCCCCGGTGGATGAACGCGGGTTCTTGGGTTTCAAAGGGGCTCCACGGGTTCTACTTGACTTGATCTGTCGTTTTGCGTGTATAGTAGTTTTTCTTTTATTTTCTTAAGCACGAATGGGGTTCTGCTTGTTTTCTTTTGCTTTGTTTTACTTTGTTTTTCTTGTGTTGGGATTTGCGTGTACTGTTTTCTATCGGACTTCGTAGGGTTGAATTTGGTTTCTTTTCCACGGATTGGGTTCTGTTTGGTTTCTTTTGCATGCCTTGGTTTTCTGTTGTTTTTTTCTTGCACTAAATTGGCTCAGTGCCGTTTCTTTACCACGAATTGGGTTCTGCTTTGTGTCTTTGGTATACATAGCCTTTCATCACGTATGGCATTGTTTCCTGTCGGGTTTGTCGTGCACGAAATAGGCTCAGCGTGGTTTCTTTTGCACGAATTGGTCTCTACTCCGTTTCCTTTGCATATACTGGCCTTCTGCATGGATTCTCTGAGACGCAATAGCCTTTAGCAGCTCGACAGACACTCACCTCCACTTGCGTTTTAATAGTTCGTGTCCCGCCGTCGTTCGTCGCCAGGTCACGTCTAATCACAGGTCGCCTTATGACAATACAAATGGCTGTATAATTAACCCCATCAGGCCAAAGACGTATTTATAGATGCGGGAACATCTCTAAGAGCGGCCCCGTCAGTCTATCTTTCACTAAAGTTTTTCCGGATTCATTACCACCACACCACATCATATCAAGAGGATACCGTAGTTGAAGAACCCTGAAGCTCCCGCATCTGTTACGGCATATTTTACTTTCTTCGTTACTACTACTACGACTACTACTTCTATTACTACTACTACTACTACTCTGCTACCACCACCACTAGTACCACCACCACCACCACTACTACTACTACTACTACTACTGCTAATAATAATAATAATAATAATAATAATAATACTTTCAACGCTTTTCTTCCTATCACGTTCCATGGAAATAACAGTGTACTCACGTGTCAGTCATACAATAATACACCCATCATTCTTTCATATCCTGGCTCAGTTAATTGCCCCTCATTCTATTAAAAAAAAAAAAAAAAAACTTCCTACTCCTACTCAGTTTATATTGCATTTTTCCCAAGACATTCCTACAGTACAATTATTTATTTTAATTAGTAGATCTTCGTCCTTTTGCAGCTTATTTCCCGTTGCTCAATGTCAGAATAAGATAATGCTAGAGCTGTACATCCTTCCTACTGAACTTCTTCGTGACTAGCATCGTATTCAAGTACTAAGCTATTGTTACAACTCAGCGTTCAAGATGGAGAGACGGGAATCTTACGCCTAGATTAGGTGAAGAAAACTCAACTTGCTGTTATTTACGATTCAACTTTTTTTTTTTTTTTTCAACTGGCCGTCCTTCCCTCCATCACACGTAGCTTTACCTTATTTATTTCAATGTTCTGTACTTTTGATTTTTTTCAGCTTCCAAACGCTTTTATTCATCTGATTTTTTTTTTTCGACTTCCAAACGCTTTTATTCATTTTAGGAGAAGTGTTGAAACGCAGAGGTCAGATACTGCATTCCTTGTCTCTTTTAATATAAGAAACCATTACAAGGTTGAATGAGATCGCCTGGATGTAAGAATAACATCAAAACAACGCCGTCTGAGGGAAAAGGTTAGCATCAATAATTCATGTCCATCAACCTGTCTTTTTCCGTGACATTCATAGCCCACACCCACCTACCCATCCATCTAACCATCTGACCACCCCCCACCTCACCCCCACACCCCTCCACCACCCCCACACACATACACACACACTGGCTGAAACACCTGTCCTTCGCTCTATATCAAGCAGTCTTCACCCCTTCAACAGCGCTGGAGAGGGCGCCTTCACGTGGTAACACCGACATAACCAAGCTGCTCCTGTGCCTGGTTATACAAACGTCCCTCAACTCCCTCCCCATCTCCCCCGCTAAAATGATGGCGCACTGCAGGAGGAGGGCAAATATCAGTCTGCAGTCCACTGGGTTCACGTTCAGATGAGCCTGGGGTTGCAGTTATGACTTCTATAACCCCTTAAATCCGATTATATACGTTTTGCCATTAGACTATTTTATTCACTGCAGGAGAGACTGTTCGAACGGGATGGGTTAAGGCCTTAATTATCTCCCTCACTACTAAACATCCAGACAGACCGGGGTTACTACTACTACTACTACTATTACTAAACTCCATTCCTACGTCGAATTAAATCGTCTGGAGGCAGGAACAATATGCCACACAAACACGTCCGCGTATTCATGGAGTTCAGATGCCTAACACGCGTATATCACCATTTTCCTTGTGACATTCCTAACTTTCACAAACTGACCCATTTTTCCCCTGACTCAGCCAACAGTCCTTCATTCTATCTCAAACGTTTTCGTGTTCCCAACTCGAGTACGGTAATATTTCTTTTCCCGCGACATTCCTTTCTCACAAACCCATTTCTTTTTTCTTTCTTTTCCTTCTAACTCGACCAATCGTCCTTCATGCTGTGTAAGTCCGCGTTGGCGTTGCTAATCAGTATATCAATATTTCTTCTCCCTTGACATTCCTATCTTACCAATACCAATCCACTTTTTTTTTTCTTTCTTTTTTTCGGACTCAACTGATCGTCCTTCATGCTATCTCACGTAACTTTTCCAATGTTTCTTTCCCGCAATATTGCCACCCTACACAACATATTTTCTTATCCCGGCCATATCGACTTACATTCATACTTTATCTACTTCCTGCCACATACAATACTACTTTACGCAAACCAGTCAGCGTTTATCAATATATTTTTGCTTCCATGTGACATTCCAAGTATTTTATGACACGAATCGATCCTGTTCTTATCCTGGCTCACCGATTCACTCCAATTTCCACGCTGCTTATCTTATACTCTCCCATTTAAACCAGTAATCCATCTTTCAGTTTCTTTTTCTGCCACTTTCCAAAACCTCCTACCCACCTCCCACTCGCCTACTCTATTCCAAACACCTTCAACTCCCTTCACGTCAACGAAATTTTTTTTTATATTCCATTTTCTTACCTTAGAGCCCCGTCGCATACAAAGGGGTCACCGAATATCTTCCTTAAACTGCTCCACTGTGAAAGGTGTCTCGGAAACTGAATAAAATCGCTAGGGTGTTAGGAAGAAGGGAAGAGTAAAGACGCCCTGGTGGCCAAGTGTTTAACATTCCTAACCGGTGTGTGTGTGAAGGAATGGAGGCGGTCGAGGTAAACAGATTATGTCACAGATTCCAGTCACACACACACACACACACACACACACACACACACACACACACACACACACGTCGATACTCACATGCAACTCTCGGTGCCTGTCGCGTGGGAGGTGTGGGGGCGTCTTGTGGTGATGTGTGTGTGTGGGTGTTGCGGTGTAGTGTGGTGTGGTGTGGTGTAGATGGTGCAGCTGTGGAGGTTTGTGGAGTGTAAGAGTGGTGCAGTGGAGTGTTGGGGGTGGTAGAGTGGTGTGGTAGTTGTGGTGTGAGTGTGGTGTTGTATGGATGGGAGAGAAGAGTGGGGGTGGTGTAGTGTGGTGTGGGATTGGTTTGTGAGGTGGTGTGACGTGGGTGAGTTGGAACTGGTGTGGGTAAGGTGGTGTAGCAGGGCGTTCATGGAGACGTGTGGTGTGGATCTGGTGTAGTGTGAACGCTGTGTGGAATGATGTGGAGTTGGACTGATGTGGGTGAAGTGCTGTGGTAGGTGTGAGTGGTGTGGTGTGGTGTGATGTAACGGTATTGTGGGAGGTGTGGTGAAATGGTGAGTGGGACGGGAATGTGTGTGTGTGTGTGTGTGTGTGTGTGTGTGTGTGTGTGTGTGTGTGTACTGAGGTTTGGCGTGTTGCTTCCACTACTGTCACATACCCAATCCGATCAATGTACCTACGTATGTGTATATGCATGTGTGTGTAGATGTGTACGTATATGTATGTGCCTACGTATGAATTGCACGTGAGTATGTATGCATGTGTGTACGTAATGGATGTATGTAAGTACTCGTATTTGTGACATTTACGTAATATGTATTCTGTGTGTGTGTGTGTGTGTGTGTGTGTGTGTGTGTGTGTGTGTGTGTGTGTGTATCAGTAAACACACAATGCCAGATACTAAGCCAGATCCTTGGACTTCTGGCATCAAACTTTTAAGGTTCGTGCTTGTCCGGTTTACATAAACATGAACGTCACTGCACACACACACACACACACACACACACACACACACACACACACACACACACACACACACACACACACACACACACACACACACACACACACACACACACACACACACACACACACACACACACGTTATGTATGTATGTGTCTGTCTGTATGTATTAGTCCACAGTGGGTTCAGTGTAGCACAACAAGCCTTCTCTTCAGGAGGGAGAGTGACAGCCATATTTTACCCCTTCCCCATGCTGAGAAAGTACCAGTGGGGATGGGGTGTCTGCAGGAAGCAAGGGATAGCCTACATGTGAAAACCGATGTGTGTGTGTGTGTGTGTGTGTGTGTGTGTGTGTGAGAGAGAGAGAGAGAGAGAGAGAGAGAGAGAGAGAGAGAGAGAAAAAAACACAACCATCGGCCACTTAAATGTCTGTCACGGTTGGGGTTCGTACCCTTGATTTGGGCGACACGCATCGCCAGACAAGTACACCAACAATTATCCACCGCATCTCCCCCTCTCTCTCTCTCTCTCTCTCTCTCTCTCTCTCTCTCTCTTTTTATTCACGTATTTATGTATTTTTCTTATATTTATGAAACACAAACATGCCTAAATCGAAGACGGTACCCTCAGTGAAGGCAGTGCAAGGGTGTGTGTTGTGGGGTAATAAATAATGAATAATCCTGGGCAGCCGCTATATAATACACGACAATGAATTACCCACAAACTGAATAACACAGCGCCACAACGTCCACGCAAAGTTGATATACTGCGTTGTCAGATGCTTTTGGAGGGGTAGGAGGGAGTGAAGATGGTGTACGGGGAAGAGTTGTGTGTATGGTACGAAACACACACACACACACACACACACACACACACACACACACACACACACACACACACATTTTTACTTGTTAACAGACTACCATGAAAATAATGAACTAATTGTCTACTGTACGTATCAATAATATCTGTGTATGAAGGAAACGTAAAATGTCAAGAATATGTTTACAGGAATATTGATACCGGTAAGAATAATAATAATAACAGCAATAATAATAATAACAATAATAATAATAATAATAATTAATCTGTAAACTACTACATTGTGTATAATCCTATCATAAATCATTACCTTTATCAACTATACTCTGTTTACTTTAACCTGACCTAAAAATGCCATCTCTCCAACTTGAATGCTCAGCTGTAACAATATATTAGCACTAGAGGACAATGCCGGTCACGAAGAAGTGCTTTGGTAAGGATACATAGCCGTAATATAGTCTTCCTCTCCCACTGTGCTACGTGAAATAAGCTGCAAAAGGACGAGGATAAAGCCAAGTGTTGGTGAAAGGACTCCGTACACTAAGGTGGAAGGATGAGTCACGAAGAAGTGCTTTGGGAGGATGTTGAGCCGTCTTATAGTCTTTCTCTGTCACTGTGCTACGTAAAATAAGCTGCAAAAGGACGAAAATTAATCCAGGTCAAGGTGACAGGACTCAGTACACTCAGGTGGAGGGGAGAATAGCGTACAGTGAAGCCTACAAGGAAACCCTCAATCTGGCGGTGAACGGGACAACCCATCGATTGGCCAGTCAATATATACGTCCCTTGAACCAAACACGCGAGAGAACGATTTATGCGTCAGTCACAAAAAAAAAAAAATAATAAATAAATCTACCTATAGTTCACTCACCTTGACTTGGCGAACATTATTTTCTTTATTTTTCTTTTTTTTATTTCCGTTTTTTCTGTTCCCTTTTCTTTTTCCTTCTTTTTCTTTTTTGTTTTTTAATTTTTTTTTTTTGTCTCTTTCTCGTAGCTTAGTGGCAGGATAAGACAGTACTAAGGTCCTGCATCTTTTCCACAGCATCTTGTCTAGCATCATATTCTAGTGTTAATTTTTTGTTACGGCTCAGCATTCAAGATGGAAGGATGGAAATATTACGCTGAGTTAAAATAAACATCGTATAGCTGTCGAGATACCCCCAGAACCAATGGCCGTAATCCAGTCTTTCATATCTAAACAATTGAAGGTACAGTGAATGAGGAACCAGAAATGCAATTCATCCAAGAGGTGCTGAGAACACAATGAATAATCTAAACATGGAATAAGACCGAATCATCTAGACATGTACTAAGAATGAATATTGTTGATGAGGACCAAGAATAGAATAAATAACTTAAATGTGGACGAAGAATAGAATGAATAATGTGAATGGGGACTGGGAATAGAATGAATAATGTAAATGTGAACAAAGAGTAAAATGAATAATGTAAATGTGGACTAAGAGTAGAATGAATAATCTAAATGAGGACGAAGAACAGATTGAATAATGTAAATGTGAACTAAGAATAGAATGAATAATGTAAATGTGGACCAAGAATAGAATGAATAATGTAAATGTGGACCAAGAATAGAACGAATAATGTAAATGTGGACTAAGAATAGAACGAATAATGTAAATGTGGACGAAGAATAGAATGAATAATCTAAATATGGACAGAGTAGAATAAATAATCTAAATGTGGACAAAGAATGAATGATCCAAACAAAAAATAACATAAAGAATCATCAGGACACTTACTAAAAACAGAATGAATAGTCTAAGCACAAACTAAGATTAGGATGAATTATGTTCAAATGGAACAATATAATGAATCATCTAGACGTGTACAAAAAATACAGTAAATAATCTAAACACAAAAATATTCAAATAAATGATCTAAACATGGAATAGCATAACAAAATCCTCTAAACATGGACTAGGAATAATAAGTAGGCAAGTCAGGTAGAAATCTGATCGGACGTCAAGGGATGCCAGGTAACCATTGTATTTTTCTACTGTATCGTTCTTTATTAACTTATCAGGAGGGTTGAGGCCAAGGGCTAAGCTACCCAACCCGATATTTAAAGCTCATTACCAGTTCCTCTTCCCTGAGTGGCATCATGGAAGCAAATAAATCCCAATCACCCTTCGGATCGTAACCCTTATAGCCCACATCCTACTGGAGCGTCTTAATACACTGGACCATCTGACATGGGTATTCAAGGTCGTATTGTGGTGTATCTGTGCATAAAATATTTCCTCAGCTCAAAACCCACACCAGTGCATCAAGTACGCAGCACACAATAAATCACAACAGCAAAGGTACAATGCGTCTGTCCTCATTCTGTGTAGTATTTATTGTGTATAAGTTTGACCAAATTAAAGGGCTCGTGAAGAATGTGATGTAGAGAAAAAGAAAGAGAGAAAAAAGAAAAGCTCTGAGGTGGTTCAGCCATGTGGAACGAATTGATGATATTGACTAGCAGAGTGCATGCGTGAGGTGGTGCTGGGAGGCGAAAGAGGAGACATTTGTTGTTGTTTCTTAACCCCAGTCCACCAGGCCAAGCAAACTCGTCAACTGCAGGAAACTACTGTCAATATGGTGTCATCCCATAGATTCCTTACACCGTTGATGTGGTGTCAGTGTCTTAGTGTGCAGTGTGCTGTGTGGTGCTGTGTTATGTTGTGTGGGCATATTTTACAAACCGGGTGCGTATCATATGTAATTCCACCCACCCCAAATTCGAGGCTGGTAACTGAGGAGGTCTGGGTGATACGAATAAGCTAAGTGAAGTGTTTTCGATCAGCTCTATATAAGGATACCTCTGATGGGTGAATGTCGGGAGGTGGGACTAGTAATACAGTGTTCCGATCGAGGCCTAAGAACGTGGTGGAGTTGGTGGTAGAGTATGTGAGGGAGGGTGGTGGTGTGGCGAGGGGAAAGGGGTCGTTAATGTTGGGTGACGATTGAAACGCCTTATTTTACTAACTGGATGAATAGCAAGAATAAAACTGATACGTCCTCAGGCTGAAAGGGTCGAAATATGCGGTGATCTGGTCTTACCCCTTCAATACAAAGTTTTTTTTTTTTTTTTTTTTTTTTTCCAGGGCAGGTGTTTCGAAATAAATGTCGATGCAACTTAACCACGTGCTTCCTGGAAAAAAATGATCCTATCCCTGAAATCATTCCTCCAGTCTTTCACTACCAGGCCACGTCACCCCCTGTGTGATGAATGGCTATCCAATATCGTCATCTATTCATCAAGAAACCATCAGGCCCTCCTAAGACGCAAATGAAGGGTTGTAGTGCATAAGTAGCCAAAACACACACACACACACACACACACACACACACACACACACACACACACACACACACACACACACACACACACACACACACACACACACACACTACCGGGAATTTAGTACATGGAATCAATAGGTGTGCCAATTCTTAGACATTTTTCTTTTTTATTCTGGTACTGGTCAACGCTGTAAGACACCATTATTTACGCGGCAACAAAGATAAATAAAACGATGGAACTTCTCTGTTACATCGGATTACGTTAGATTAGATAAGGACGTAGGTCTTGGACGTTCTTTTATGGACTCGTTTCTGCCTCCCCCCACCATAAGGCCAGATTTCTAACACATCTCACAATACACATACATACGCACTTGCAGAAAGACAGACAAAGACACACCTAGAGACTGACGGATAACTAGACAGATGGACACAGAGACAGACATATACGGGAAAATGTCTCAAAATGTCTCATCGTTATTAAAGTCACTGAGCATCATTCAGTCAGACTAACGTGGCCGCAGCTCACACAGTATTATCATCAACAATTTTCCCACCAACTTAGACCAACAACCTGAAGGCCCTAAAGGTGGTTTGGCTGCAGGTGTCCCATTAAAGAGAGCTGTAACTGACGCCTCACAACCCGCACTGACACACGCAACATTCATCACGGCATTCCTTACTAAAAAGAAAAAATCTATCAACAATTAGCCAGTCAGTCAAGAATGTTAACAATCCACTATCAACCCTCACACTCAGTAATCAATAAATAATCAAATGTCAACACAGACTCAATATAGTAATAATATTATTAATAATAATAATAGTAATAATAATAATAATAATAACAACAACTATCAACAAGCAGTACAAAATACGTAGAAAACCTGCCAAAACTCCCAGTAATCAATCCACACCATCAATTATTCAACTCGTCCACAATTTTCTTTTACTGCCACAGCAAGAGCGTTCGGACCCGGAGCTATGATAGTCCACGCATTTACAAAAGAGTACTATGTCTCCCTTCCCTAAGTAGCACTGGGTGAGTAATTAACCTGAACCTACTCTCAGACTTAAGCGTTTATGGGTCACATCCTGCTGAAGCACCTTAACACAGCATACCAGTGGAACAATTTTTTTTTTTTTTTTTTTTTTTTTTTTTTTTTTTTTTAGGGGGGAGGGGCATCCCTTCGGTTTTCCAAATCTTCTCGCATCCCATGTCATAAACGGATTTAGATACTTTGTCCATTTTTATTTGACTTCAGATTCACACTTCAATCAAGGTGGCATACTAAGAGTAGTGACACACAATAGTTTAATGGATTAGAAATACAGTCAGCCATTGTGCTACACTCAGTGGCTTCAAGTATAACATCGTTGTAATTGAACTGACTGGCGTGTTTCGCAGCCCCAGAAGAGGGTCGTCGCACCCCATTTTAAGAACCACTGCACTAGACCACCGGGGGTTCTTGTGCTTGGGGCCATTAACCACTCTAGTAAATGGTTTCCTGGAATACTGAGTTATAGGAAACCATCGTGCACGTCACTCTGCGTAGTCGCCTGATGGTAGCGCGCGAGTAGATGCGTTCCATTACCTGCCACATCAGAAACAAATCAAACCGTGAATCTTCTACCGTGACGCCCCTGAGCCACACACACACACACACACACACACACACACACACACACACACACACACACACACACACGACGCCAACCAAGAATTTCCAACCTTAAAGCCCCTGAAGGTGGACTCGTTGGAGGCGTCCCAAGACAGGAGGAGTGACTGGCTGCTGACGTCCCTTGCTGCCAGTCGCACGATGAGGGGCTGAGGGCACAACACAGACGATCCCAGCTCCAAGAAAGATCGCCCTGTCAGAGTCTGCAGGAAGGGAAATGGTGAATAAAAATCGCTGAGACAAGTCAATATATCAGTCAAAGTTATCGATAGAAGTAATTACAGTATTGAATATGGCTGAGGTAAATATATCAGAAAAAAAAAAAAACGGTGGCTGAGGCTGATATACTCGTATGTATCAGTGAATGTACAGCGAGGTTGGATGGTGAGGAATTGGAAAATGTGAGTACGTTTAAGTACTTGGGTAGTGTGATGAGTAAGGATGGAGGTTTGGAGAGTGAAGTGCTTGAAAGGGTACAGCAGGGAAGAAAGGTTGCTGGTTCCTTGAAAGCAGTGATAAGAAACAGGGAAGTGAGCGTGGAAGTGAAAAAGTTACTACATGACAGTATTGTGATACCAACTCTAACGTACGGAAGTGAAGCTTGGACGTTGTTGGAAGGACACAAGTCACGAGTGAGAGCTGTGGAAATGAGTTATTTAAGAGGAGCCTGTGGAGTCACATGGAGAGACAGGCTGACGAATGAGGATATAAAGGAGCGTTGTGGTGTTGATGTGGATGTGATAGGAAGCGTTATGAGGAACACACTGAGGTGGTTTGGCCATGTGGAGAGGATGGAGGGTGAAAGACTGACGAAGAGAGTGTATGTGAGTGAGGTGGAGGGGGAAAGAGGGAGGGGGAGGCCGAGGATGAGATGGAGGGATGGGGTGGAGAGGTATATGAGAGAGGGGGGTGTGAGCTGGGAGCAGGGGAGTGAAATGGCGGGGGACAGGGCGACTTGGAGGCGATTTGTTTGTGGCCACCCCAAACGGGATTGAGGCGTCTGGCAATAGATAGATAGATAGATCAATAAAAATATCAGCAAAAGTAAATAAACCTCAAATATATCACTAAAATACAAACATCGAGAAAGCGACTAAGGACGAAAAACTTAGGTATGTAGGTAATTATACAAAAAGGTGACCAGGAGGAGATTATATATATATAAAAAAAAAAAAAAAAACTACACGTCAAGCAGTGCATCATCGCGGACATAAATGCTCATCCACCATTCTTTAACGATATGCAGTGAGACGGTGAGCACAAAGTATCCAAACCCAGTGATGCGATATTCCAAACTCCAGAATGTCACGTAAGAGCCTCATAATTGCGCGACCAAAAAGTGGAACGATATTTTTGTCCGCAGTCGAACATGTTTAGGCTTACTGTATATTCTGGTAACATCTAAACAATTTTCTTCAACAGCAGCAAAAAAGAGAGAAAATAGGAAAAAAAAGGAAAAAAATTGACCACACGAGGGCCAGTAAATCAAGCAAACTTTACATATACAGTATTCCCTAAGAATACGACATGCAACAGTCAACTTTACATCCAGGTCCCTAATTGTACTGCTGAGTGAACAAGGACATATTGGAACTAATTTTGTTCGTGGGTCTGATCGGCACGGGAATCGAACTCTGGTTTTTTTCAAGTTACGGGCAGGATCTCCTAACCATTACACCATCATCTAGTTGCAAGAGAGGGAGAGAGAGAGAGAGAGTTGTCTTCCCGTTCACTTTAAAACATTTTCTGTATCGAGGCTGACTACTGCTTTTAACATTTTCCAGTTTACTTTTGAGATTTGCGATTGCCATAACATGTTTCAGATATTGTGTGTGTGTGTGTGTGTGTGTGTGTGTGTGAGAGAGAGAGAGAGAAGGGGGGGGAGTCTGCAAACAGAAATGTTTCTGTGCTTCAAGTCAGTCCCAAGAATTCGTAAGACATGCACAGAACTTCCTGAGGGACATATCATGGTTTCTTCAGGTGATTTCGTTAATATATTTTTTTCCCAGCGATTTTTTTTGTCTCTTACGCCTAGATAAATACTCCTTGGTTACTAATGCAAGAAGAAGATGGAGAAGAAGGAGGAGGAGGAGGAGGAGACCGAGAGGAAGAAGAAGAGGCTCACGTAGATGGAGTAGATTAAGAAGAAGTAGAATTGGCGCTAATAACGTACAAGAAAAGATAAAAGCAATATACATAGTGAAATTATCTAGTGAGCTTATCTTTATTCATCTTTGCTGCACCATGGCACTTGAGAGAGAGAGAGAGAGAGAGAGAGAGAACCATTTCCCTGATAAATCTTCACCATTTACCAAACTCCCTCATCCCAGACCGTGATCTCTTACTCTTTTATAGATGCCGTATACATTACGGCAGCCCATCTCTCTCTCTCTCTCTCTCTCTCTCTCACACACACACACACACACACACACACACACACACACACACACACACACACACACACACACACACACACACACACACACACACACACACACACACACACACACACACACAGCGCTGAAAATGTCACAGCAATCGTACTCAAAAGCTTGTTGGAAAATGCCGAAGAAATAAGTCCACCTCCTTCCAGAAAATGTCTTAAAGTGAATGGCGAAACAGCTCTCTCTCTCTCTCTCTCTCTCTCTCTCTCTCTCTCTCTCTCTCTCTCTCTCACACACACACACACACACACACACACACACACACACACACACACACACGTTCAACTAATCTCCTTCATCTCCCCTGCTGGCTCAGTCTCCGCGTTGGCGACCCGTTGCCTCAACTTTATCATCGTTATCGCTTCCCCGGTTTTCCTCTCTGACCGGCTTCCTCTCGTGGCCTTTATTTATCTGTTTATCCTTTATTTTTACTTTACTTTTTCAACTTTATCAGCGTTATCTTTCTTTTTATCTCTTATTTCTCGCTTTCATTAAAATCTTGTCTTGCTTTCCTTACTCTTCTTTATCGTCGTTCTCTCTATTTATTTTTTCAGCGTTATCTTTCTATATATTTCTTATTTCTCTCTTTCTTTAATATACTCTCTTGCTCTCCTTACTATGCTTTATCGTCGTTATCTCTCTTTATTCTATTATATCAGCGTTATCTTTGTATTTATCTCTTGTATCTCTCTTTAATGTCTTCCCTTGCTCTCCTTACTCTGCTTTATCACTGTTATATCTCTATCTCTTTTCTACTCTTCATTATCTTCTCTCTCTCCTTATTCAACACTTTATCATCGTTATCTCTATCATTTATAGTCTTCCATTTGTTCTCTTGCTCTCCTTATTCAACTCTATCATCGTTGTCTATCTTTTATTTCTTTCCCATCCTCTCTCGCCCTCCTTATTAACTTTATTAACTTTCTCTCTTTTTATATTTTATTTTACATTCATTTACTTTAATTGCTCTCCTTATCTCTATCATCGCTATCTCTGTGAATTGTTTATTTTCTTTTTTTTTTTCTTTTATTTTGTCTTCTCTCCTTATTAACTTTATCATCATTGTCTCCTTTTTCTACCTCGCTGTCTTCTTCTACTGTTTTTTTTACTCATTTAACATTTACCTACTTCGGCTCCTTTATTTTTCTTTTTATTATTTTTATTTATGGTTTAATTTATTGACTATTCATTTCTCCCAAGTTCCCTTCCCCTCTGCCTTCGTCCTCAGTATTTTCGTATTATTTCGTTTTATTTTACTTTGTATACTGTCGTCTTTTGCCTCTCGTTTCGCTCACCAGTAATCTCTCTCTCTCTCTCTCTCTCTCTCTCTCTCTCTCTCTCTCTCTCTCTCTCTCTCTCTCTCTCTTGCTCTAGCGCCTTTTATTTATTTCGTGTTTTTTTTAAATCTGGTTTTCTTTACTACGGTCTGGCTCCCATGTTTTTTTTTTTTTTAACTTTTCCTTCGTGTATGCTGTGTATGTACAAATGGATATTTTTAATGGACTCTCTCTCTCTCTCTCTCTCTCTCTCTCTCTCTCATACCGAAATAAGAAATAGCCAACAAATCTGCACAAGAGAGCTTTCCCACCCAATCCCAGTAATCTCTCTCTCTCTCTCTCTCTCTCTCTCTCTCTCTCTCTCTCTCTCTCTCTCTCTCTCTCTCATCACAAATAACTGGAAAAAAAGAACAAAGACATCTCAGCAATGTGTGAACCAATATTCTATCTCGTTCCAGAAAACGCTTTGAAGTGAAAAGAAAGATAACTCTCTCTCTCTCTCTCTCTCTCTCTCTCTCTGGTGTGTGTGTGTGTGTGTGTGTGTGTGTGTGTGTGTGTGTGTGTGTGTGTGTGTATGTGTGTGTGTGTCCTAACAAAGTAAAGAGTTCCAACGCAAATCAGCCTAAGAAATCTTTCACACACACACACACACACACACACACACACACACACACACACACACACACACACACACACAGGAACTGAGGAATTCATTAAACACATTCCAATCTCATGTCAACCCCTTTAGTACAAAAACCTTTCTATATTCTACCTTTTATTCCTACTCTGAGCATAGACTTCATAGCCCGTTCCCTGAAGCCCAGCTGTCCTAATAGCCCGTTCCCTGAAGCCCAGCTGTCCTAACGTGCCACACACACCTTCACATATCACCATTTCCGCTCTTATACCCACCGTCCAGACAAAATGATAGCAGTAAAAAGTAGACGAAGAAAATAAAGGCGACAAAGAAAAGAACAGGAAAAAAACAGGCATTAAAATTGGTAAAAAGTAACAGACAAGACGAAGAATAACCAATAAAAAAGTAAGAGAAGGAACAAAAAATAAACCACTAACGTAAAGAAAGAACAAAGACAAGAAAACAGCAACAGAAGTAAAGGACAAAGACAATAAACAGCAACAGAGAAAGGACAAAGACAATAAAACTAACAGAAAAGGACAAAATCAGTAAAACAGTAACAGAAGAAAGGACAAAGACAATAAGACTAACAGAAAGAAAGGACAAAGACAATAAAACTAACAGAAAAATGACAGACAATAAAACTAACAGAAAAAGGACAAAAACAATAAAACAGTAACAGAAAGGACAAATATAATAAAACTAACAGAAAGAAAGGACAAAGATAATAACACTAACAGAAAAAGGACAAAAACAATAAAACAGTATCGTAAAGAAAGGACAAAGGCAATAGAACAGCAACAGAAGGAAAGGACAAAGACAATAAAAGTAACAAAACAAAGGTACGTGAAGAAAGAAGAAAAATGGACGACATTGATGAAAAACATTATAAAGCAACAAGATAAAAAAAAAATCAATACTAGAAACAGAAAAACATAAACAGGGAAACAGCAAAAAGGAGAAAGAGAGAGAGACAGAGACAGAGAACAGACTAATAGGACTTCAGAAAAAGTAAAAAAAAAAAGTAAGAGAGAGAAAAAAAAAACAATAGTCAGTAACAAGATATAAAGAAGAAATAAAAGACAACAAAAACAAATGCAACGTCAAAAAAATATAAAAAAGTTAAAAAGAATGAACAACGAAATAAGCCCCCCCCAAAAAAAAAAGTCAAAAAACTTAAAAAAGAAGAAAGTAAGAAACAAAAGCAAAAAAGTCATATCTTTATCCCAACACGGCAGATGGCATGATAACAATGGAAACCAGCTCTGTCTTGGTGATTCGGGGAAGATGGCAATTTGGTGCACACGGCAGGGAAATGTGTGTGGGTGTGTGTGGGTGTGAGAGAGAGAGAGAGAGAGAGAGAGAGAGAGTCACGAAAACAAAAAATTCAGAACATAGAAAAAAGAGAACGTAAACCAGGAAAATCAGAGAAATCAAATAAATAATAAATCCCACAAAGCCAGATTCACAACAAAACTTACTAAAAAAATTAAAAAAACAAAAAAACAAAAAACACTAGGAGTAAAATCGAACAGAAAACGGTACAAAAACATCAGACAGAAGATACTGTTACATAATTCAATCCGGTATTAACTATTACGTAATCCAATCCTGCCGGCAACACTGACCTTTTCATGAGATTCCAGTGTGTGTGTGTGTGTGTGTGTGTGTGTGTGTGTGTGTGTGTGTGTGTGTGTGTGTGTAATATATGAGTATGTATGTGTGTGTGATATACGAGCCTTCATGACAAATACACCTGATTTCTGCTTCGTGTATTCAGCCACGTAATATAAATACTCCATAAACCTCAATAATGTCCAATGCAACCAGGCGAGGCATTAAATAATACGGCTTTACCTCTGAGCCGTCGATTTATATGACATTTACACGAAAATATATGGAAAATTTTATCTTTATGTGAATGGCTCGGGTTTATGAAAGTCACTTGGCTAATATACGGTAGTTTTTCCCTCCTCCCCATCTGGATGATGAAGATGATGATAGTTTTACGTTAACCTCTACCCCACTTTCTTGGATGGGAATTAGAACTAGGATGATGATGATGGTGATAATGATGATATTTTTACGTCAACCTCCACCCCACTTTCTTGGATGGGAATTAGAACTAGGATGATGATGATGATGATGATGATCTTTCCCACATCAGCCTCCCCGCCTCACTGAAGCAACAATGAGGGATGATGTTATTCGAGTTTTTCTTCGTTTTTGAACAAGTATTTCTGGATGGGTATTCCACGATTATGTCATGTACAGTTCCTTGTTCATGGTTTGTTGAGGAAATAGATGTAGCATTTACTTACAAAAAAATACTCTTGCTATCATATCGTCATCATTATCATCTTCATCATTATCTTCATCATCAACTTTAATCCCTGTCTAAGGATAAAATATTCTGCCAAGACTTCCTTCGTAATCAAATAAAACCTTAAAAAAAAAACATCACAAATCCTCTCTTGGTCAGGTTTTCTTAAGCTGAACAACCCTTTCAGAACAAGAACGTACTTTTCTTTTATACTTGTTACTTTCAGACGATTTCAGTCTGCTTAGGAGAGAGATTTCGAGCTGGAGGGGTTAGATATGGACTCAATCTCTTCGTCATTAGTCTTGAATATAGTCGCTAAATAAAATCGTCTGCCTTAAAAAAAGAAAAAGAAATCGGGGGTTGAAGGGGAAACTCGGCCATCATCAGGTAGAACAAAATTAAGTGTTAGCTTCACCACGCCAGGAGTTAACGATGTAATAACCCAGGCCTTAAAGGAGCAATTAGGGCCAATTAGAGGGCAGGGTGTTTAGGGGGAGTAGGTACTAAATCAGGGGAGTGAATCAACAAAACACTCCACTGTGGTAATAGGCGAATAAAACCCACTTGATATTATGGTCGATGCACGTCTGGTAGCATTCACACACACACACACACACACACACACACACACACACACACACACACACACACACACACCTACCTTTGGCAAGTGACAGGTAAGCTTGGTAGGGTCTGGCATGTACGATAGATGATCCTGTAACCAAGCCCACAACATGCTGAGCCCACACCCACACTTCCACGGGTTCCCATCCAGACGTAGCACCTCCAGACTCCGTTCCAGGGGCTCCAGGAGGGACGCATCCACCTCTTCTAAGTAGTTATCGGAGAGGTCGAGGCGGCGGAGGGAGGTGAGGGGGGTGAAGGCTTGAGAGTGGATGGTTGTGATGAGGTTGGAGCCCAGTAGTAGTTCCTCCAGGTTGATGCTGTGCTTGAAGGCCGTCTCCACCAGGCTCATTAGCTTGTTACCTGATGCGTCTAGTACCTGTAATAAGATAGGGGAGAATTATATACACCTGACGTCATAGCACATACATATATTTACACAGACGTCATAATACGTACATATATACACAGACGTCATAACGTACATATATACACAGACGTCATTACACATACGTATATATACACAGACGTCATAACATACATATATACACAGACGTCATAATACATACATACTGTATACATACAGACGTCATAACACATATTTACACAGACGTCATAACACATACATATATATATATATACACAGACGTCATTACACATACATATATATACACAGACGTCATAACACATACATATATACACAGACGTCATTACACATACATATATATACACAGACGTCATTACACATATATATATACACAGACGTCATAACACATACATATATATACACAGACGTCATTACACATACATATATATACACAGACGTCATAACACATACATATATACACAGACGTCATTACACATACATATATATACACAGACGCCATTACACATACATATATACACAACAGTACATACATATACCAGTACCTGTAATAATATATGGGAGACTTAAATACAGTAGACGTAATAGGATGTGGATATATACATGTATGTTTTAGATCAGTAATGAAATAAAGGAGAAATAAACAAGAATATAGATTTACATGGCGGTATCATGTGTTGTGAGGACGGAGCAGTCTGCTGGTGTGGGAATAAGTACGGAAGTGGGAGTAGAAATGAAAAAAATATTGCGGAATAGACACAGATAACGCTGAGCCGTCCCTTAATCACACGAGAAACAACCCGACAGAGTGGAAGAGGAACGTTATGTATAGACCATCCTGTGTATAGTAAGCGTGCAATACCTGTTTGGCGAGAATATTAAACAAATGAGAAAAAAATAATATGGGAGAAATAATACATCATAGTACGGATGACGAAAGTGGTGTAGGTAAAGTAACAAAAAATACAGGTAAACCATAAGACAGATGCTTACTGTCTGACGCGATTGGTGTGTTTGGCAAGCTAGGTAATGGATTTGCAATAAAATAATGGAGGGAGAAATATATACCGTAAAGATAGATTGATCGATCGATAGATAGATGGATAAAGAGACACAGCTGACAGATAGATGGATAGATAGATAGACAGGCAGATACAGATAGACAGATAAACCACAATACAAACATGCATTTAGTGGCAAAT
>NC_137039.1:23703997-23711497 GCF_032717465.1 Coenobita brevimanus | reverse complement strand
ATATATATATATATCCATCCATTGCCAGACGCCATGTATCCCAAACGGGGTGGTCAAGCGCTTAGAGTTAATTGTTTTACAGGGAGGGGCACTAATCCTCCACCAACCCCACTTGACACGTAGGGATGCCAACAGAATCTGGTGTTCCCAGGCGGTCACCCATCCAAGTACTAACCAGACCCAACGTTGCTTAACTTCGCTGATCGGACGGGAAGCGGTGCACTCAACGATATATATATATATATATATATATACAAGACAATGTAAAATGGCGTAAATTGCAGAAAATGTCACTATGAAGGGAGTGTTACAAAATGATGTAACCTCGATATTAGAACATATTAAATCACGCACAAGGGTGTAATGTGCTGAATATAACGTTCAGGGGGGGGGGGCAGGTGAGGAGAGCACAATACGTCAGTAATAAAAGCATGTTAATATAATACTTATGAAAACATAAAAACTGATATTAGTTAATGGTGTAAATTGCAAAATAAATTGTTAAGGGGGAAGAGTTACGAAATGATGCAAACTACGATGATAATAAAAAAGCATGAATCACACACAAAACAATATAACGACGTAATATGCAAATCAAATCGCTCAGGGGGATGTATTACAAAATCTCTCGAGTGAAGGAGAATATGAGAGGCCATAATGTTCGTTTGAAGGACCGTACTGCTGTGTGACGAGGTGAAATGGCTGCTTGAAAGAATTATTACCAGCCATTGACACGCTTAACTCTTTTCACTCTAACTTGGCCTATAATTGCTCTCTCACTGTCTTGAATGTTGTGTTATAGTAGTTTAATCCTTGAATATGATCCTAGTCACGAAAAAGTGCTCTGGAAATGATGTAGAACCGTAGCACTTTTTTCTGTCACTGAGCTATGTGAAAAAAGCAACAAAAGGACGGAGAGAGAGAGAGAGAGAGAGAGAGAGAGCGGAAGTTTGCGGCTGCCTCTCACAACATGCGGCATCAATCAACGAAAGTATACAATATCTTTCTAGATTATCCTATGCCTTACTTCAATCCGTTTATATTTCACTCTTGTTATTCATTCCTCTCTCTCTCTCTCTCTCTCTCTCTCTCTCTCTCTCTCTCTCACACACACACACACACACACACACACACACACACACACACACACACACACACACACACACACACACACACACACACACACACACAGCCCGCCTGGAAAGTTTGGGGCAGCAAAAAGAGAGTGTATCACGGAGAGGGAAACTTACGATAGAGAAGTTACGATACTGAGACCAACTTAGGGTGGGGCGAAAACTTAAGACAGGATAATTACGATAAGGGGCGAAGTTACGATAAGGCTCAGACTTACGATGGGGACATTTACGATAAAGCTCAGTGTACGATGGGGCTCAAACTTACGATGAAATTTAAGATTAAGCTTATGATGGAATTTACGATTAAACTTACGATAGAATTTACGATTAAACTTGCGATAGAATTTACGATGAACTTACGATGGAATTTACGATTAAACTTACGATGAAATTTACGATTAAGCTTACGATGGAATTTACAATTAAACTTTAGAATTTACGGTTAAACTTATGACAGAATTTACGATTAAACGTGCGATAGAATTTACGATTAAACTTACCATGGAATTTACGATTAAACTTACGATACAGGAAAGAGTTACTGTGGCTGGGGAGATAAGGGGAAGAGATAAGAGGTAAAGTTAAGATAGGAATGTATTAAGTTTGCGGAGGAAGAAGGGACTGAGAGAGAGAGAGAGAGAGAGAGAGAGAGAGAGAGAGAGAAGAACAGGAAAGGAGAGGAAAGGAAGGAAGGAAGGAGGGAACGTAGGTGAATGGAAGGAGGGAGGGAGGGAGGGAGGATGGGAATGCAGGAAGACAGTGAAGAATGGAATGGAGGAAGGAAGGAGGGAGGGAGGGAGGATGGGAATGCAGGGAGAAAGTGAAGAATGGAATGGAGGAAGGAAGGAAGGATGGGAATGAAGGAAGGAAGGACATGGATGAGAACGATGGAAGGAAGGAAGGAAAAGGGAAGAAGGGAGGAAAGACAGGAAAAGAGAAAAGAAGGATGGATGGAAAGGGAAGACTGAAGGACGGGAAGAGAGGATGGAAGATTGGGGAAGGAGATAGGAAGGGTGGGTAGGAAGGTTGGGGAGGAAGGACGGTCTGATGGGAAAAGAGGAATGGAAGTGAAGGGAGAAGGAATTAAGGGAAGGGAAGGCAAGGCAAGGCATGGAGAGAGGAGGAAAAGGAAGTGAAGAGGAGGATGAGGAAGAGAATGAAAGAAAAGAAGGAAAGGGCGGACAAAGAAATCAAAGGTAACAAAATGAATGGGAAAAATGGGAAGGGGTACGGAAAAGGTTGGAAAGATAAGATACTATGAGAGAGAGAGAGAGAGAGTAATGACGGAAGCAAGCATGGAAAAAGAAAGGAGGTGAACACAGAGAAAGCAATAAAAGAACTAAAACGATTACGAGGGCAATGACGCACCGTAATGAGAGAGAGAGAGAGAGAGAGAGAAATGGAAGCAAGGAAATAAAAGAAAGGAAAGACATACGAGTTGAAATGTCAAGTAGAGGGCATAAGAGAGAGGAAAATAGTGCATGAATGAATAGGATGGAACGAAAATAAAATACAATAATAGCTGTGTGTATAAAAGCAAAAAAGCTCAGAAAGAAGGTTAACCCTCTTAGTCAGGCCAACTTCATTATTCTGTTTTACCCAACGCCACATTAATAATAATAATAATAATGATAATAATAATAATAATAATAATAATAATCACGGGTTTCAGTCAAGCTTTTAAGTATTATTTTTAAAGCTGCCTCACAAGAATAAACTAAAAGGAGAGTACTATATATATGAGTTTGTTAAAAGAAATAACAAGAGAAGGCAGCAAATGGTAAATAATAAGAATAGTATGATCAGTATATCATCAGTATTATTCAGCAGTATATCAGCGTGTATCCTCCCTGAGCCGGGATTTATTGCTGGCAGCGGGTGATGACGGTGTTAAATTATATGTTCAACCACTCCACACATTTCTGCACAAATAAAAAAACAAAACAAAATAACAATAGAATTTAATACAAAATAACACAATACACCAAAATAAATAATAACAATAAAACAAAATGCAAAATAACATATTATAACAAAATTCAAAATAACACGAAAAGACAAAATATCACAATATAACAAAACACAAGACAACAAAATATAGCAAAATAGAGACTAACATAATATAACAAAACCATAACAGAATAGAAAAATATATCGCAATCATGAAACAGTCTCCTAATTAATGAAACTGTCGACAGCTAGAGAGAGAGAGAGAGAGAGAGAGAGAATGTCATGGAGTGGTGGGAGGGAGAAGTGACATTTGCTGACAGAAAAACTTGGAGGAGTCATGTCGCGTCCACCTTGAATTATTTGTGTCGGGGCGTCAAGCGGATGGGAAAATAGGGGAAACGAGATTTTAAAATCTTTGTGGCAAAATTTCTGTACATGATCATTTTCCAGGCACGAAATGATTCACATCAGTATTACTGTGAATTTGTTTGTCCGAATAATAATAATCTATCTATCTATCTATTGCCAGACGCCATAATCCCGTATGGGGTGGTCATTTGACTCTGAGTTATTTGTTTTACAGTGAGGGACACTAACCCTCCACCAACCCACTTGACACGTAGGGAGCACGTATGGTTTGGTTATATGGTTACCACCCAGCGTTGTAAATGGTTTCTTGGCTTACAGGAAACCATTTGGCTTGTCACTCAATGTAAAGCCACCTGTAACGGAAAGAAAATCATTAAGTAGTGACAGGAAAGATGGGAGAAATACGAAGAGAGGAGGGCAGGCACAGAAAAAGAATGATAAAGGCTAAGGAAGAAGTAGGCAGCACTACATCAAGTGAGTGGATGATGGCAATAGTAATAATAATAATAATAATAATGATGATGATGATGATGATGATGATAATACGGGATTACAGAAGGATCCTAATGAATTATAACCACTTTTTGAAGTCTTAAAACAGGCTTAAATTGCCGAAAATTAGGGTAAAAAAACACGGCAACTCTTAATCTTGTGCATTTAAATGGTTACCGTCGTAAACGTGACAAACAATAGTAGTCATCAGAGATCAGTGAAAGCCGTCCTGGATAAAATTAATTACGGAAAAAGCTACTCAGACTCTGCATAACCTAGGCTTATCCTGACTATGTAAACTTATTTAAGAAAATGCCAGAACCAGGCCGAGCCAAACTCTGTATAACGAGGTGCCAAGCGTAACCCGATTAACATTCTCTACGTAAATTACTATAATCAAAATAATATTCTCTCTCTCTCTCTCTCTCTCTCTCTCTCTTTCTCTACTAAGCATCCGGGACTTTAGTAACATTAAAATTAGCTGAAAATCACAAAACCGACTGAATCCCTTAGTATGAAATTTGCATTTCTGGAAAATGACCAACGCCTTCACATTTACCCATCTGTTGTTATGTAAGTTCGGTACTGTTGGAAGCAATATGACAAAGCAAGCAACAATTTTAGTGTGGCTTTATGGAAAACAATTATCATAACCAATATCCAGACTCTTTCATCCATTAAAAGATGGGAGGAAGAAAAAAAATACATAGCCAATAGAAAAGGAAGATCGACGTACACAATTTCACATGGATGAATTTACCGATTGTGTTTGTCAAAAACATTTCCGACATACCTTCAGTGAGTGCGAGGCAGCAGGTAACGGGTCAAGTCTCTTTAGCTTGTTGTTGGTGAGGTTGAGGTGCATCAGAGCCTTCACACCTCTTAACCTCTCCCTGGGTAGCAACTGAAGGCGGTTGTAGGCCAGACTGAGGTGCGTGAGGTGGGTGAGGTTCCTTAGACTGGTGGCCGATACCTTCTCGAGGGAGGCGTGAGAGAGGTCAAGTACTCGGATGCACGGGGTCAGAATGAGATCGTGGTTTGTCAAGACTGAGAGGTTGCTCCTCGATGCATCAAGCACCTCGAGGCTGCTCAGAGTTGGGGCCGAGGCAAGGGCGGGGTCCATAAGCCGCCGTAGTGGGTTGCCTGAAATGTTCAGTGCCTTCATTGTGGTCGGGCCATTTAGGAATACTGGAGACGGGATCTGGCTGAAGGAGTTGTCAGCCAGGCTGAAGTAGTCCAGTCGAACCCCTGCTAGCAGGCCAGGGGGGAGGTCATACAGGCGGTTCCTAGACATGTCAAGCATGCGCAGGTTCTTGAGTCTAGTAATGGCAGTGTGGACCAGCCTACGCAGGTGTGTGGAGGACAGGTTGAGGTCACGTAGGCTGGGTAGGTCACTTAAGGGTTGTTGCAGCTCCTCCAGCGGGTTATTGTTCACTCTCAGTACTTCCAGCTTGGTGTGGCCTTCGACAGCCCTCAGGATGCTGTCATTGAAGTTGTTGAAAGACAGGTCTATCTCCCTCAGGCTGTGCATTTTACGAAAAAATGTTGGGTCTATATATGTAAAGTTATTCGTTGCTAGGCTGAGAGTGTGGAGCTGGTAGGCCTCAGCCAGGAAGTGCGGTGGCAGCCTCCAGAGCCCACAGCCAGACATGTCAAGGGAGCCCAGATGCGGTAGGTCATACAGGGAATCCTCCACCACGATCTCCAATGGGTTGCCAGAGAGGGATAGGGACCTGATGGAGGGAACACTGAGAACAATTTTCATGAGGTGTGCTATATGGTTATGGCTTAGGTCGAGGTCCTCTAGCTCCTGTAAGCTGGAGAAGCTATAGGGATCCACCTCCCTCACCCCAGCAGCAGCCAGCACCAGCACTCGCACCGGTAGGCCACCCTCCAACATATACTTCCGCACGTGGTACAGCTGGTTGTGGGAGAGATCCAGGTGCCGCAGCCGAGGCAATTTCTGAAAGGTGCCTGGCTCAACGTCACTGATCAGGTTGTGATCCAGGAAGAGTGACTCCAGTGAGGTCAAACCAGCAAACAGAAGAGAGGTCAATCTCTGCAGCTGGTTGTAACCCAGCTGCAGCAACTGCAGCTTCTTCATGCCCTCAAAACACTTGTCCTGAATGTAACTGATTTTGTTGTGTTGGAGGTACAGCTCTTGCAGATAGGACAAATCCTGCAGCAGGATTTGTTGCACACTGGTTAAGTTGTTGCCATTCAGCCAAAGGATCTGCAGCTTATTCTGTGCCCTGAGTGCGTCAGTGTGGATGGTGGTGATCTGGTTCTTGGAATACTGCAGTGTGACCAGTGTGCCAGGAAATCGACTCAGGGTATCAGGCAGTTGTGTTAACCGGTTGCCCTCCAGGCTGAGGTGCTGCAAGCTAGTCAGGGTAGAGAAGGCTTCTTTAGCCACAAAAAAGATTTGGTTATCATGGAGATGGAGCTCTTGAAGACTGGGCAATGGCGTGAAGAGTCCTCGCTCCACCCTAGTGAGTCTGTTGCTCTGTAGCCTCAGCTCCCGCAGTTCTCCCAGCTGGTTGAAGGTGCCGTCCGCCAGCCCTGCCAGATGGTTGTGGTCAAGGCTGAGGGAGTTGAGGGAGGGTGTGTGTGCCAGTAGGCGGGGAGGCAGTGACACCAGCTTGTTGTACTGCAGCTGTAGGTCATAAAGTGCCGCCAACCCCGCTAAACTCTCACTTTCCACACTGCGTATCTGGTTGTTCTGTAGGTATAGGAAGGCCAGGTGGGTGGAGTTTTGGAAGGTGTGGTTGGTGAGTTTAAGGAGGTTGTTGTGGGCAAGGAAGAGCTCCTGTAGGTGAGGCAGGTTGGTGAAGAGGCCAGGACTGATGGTATGTAGGTGGTTGTGACTGAGGTCAATGACTCTCACTCCTGGTGTGTACTTAAATGTTTCCGGCGCCAGGGTCATGATGGCGTTGCGGCTGAGGTAGATCCGCTGCAACCCTGCTGTGTGGATGAAGCTGTCGCCTGCCACTTGTTGGATGTGGTTCTGGTACAACGACAGGGACACCAGAGCCGGCATTGTGGCCAGGCTGGCAGAAGTCACCTGAGTGAACCGGTTATTGCTGAGGTCCAGCACCTGCAGTGCGGGCAGCCGCGATAACCCACCACTCAGCACATCTGATATGTGGTTGGCGGAAGCCTGCAGGGAGCGTAGCCGCACCAGCCGCCACAGTGCTGGTATGGGCAGCTGCTTCAGCCGGTTGTTCATTAGGTTTAGCTCCTCCAAACTATCCTCCAGACCCTCAAAGGCATATTCCGAGATGAGTCTGAGGCCATTACCTTTTAGGTTAAGGCTGACCAGGGTCATATTGAAGAAGCTGTAGCTGTGCAGCTGAGTGATGTTGTTGCCCTCAAGGTCCAGCGTCCGAAGCCGTGGCAATCTGTGCAGTGCCGCTTTAGGCACGACTTCCAGGTGGCTGTGCATGAGGCTGAAGCTGTGCAGCGAGGACTCGAGGCCTGCCAGGCTGTCCTCGCCCACACGCTCGAGGCTGGAGTGCGAGATCTTGAGACTGGCGATGCCCCTGGAGCGTGC
>NC_137039.1:23693997-23698997 GCF_032717465.1 Coenobita brevimanus | reverse complement strand
AAGGAATAAGACACAATCAATGCCCACCAATTATCCAGCCTATATTTAAACCACAATCAATCACCAAAAAATGAAAAATAAGGTAAATTATGCCATTATTTTCCCATATGTAATAACCAAGGTGGGGAAGAAGTAGGGTCTTTATGCACTATTACTGGCAATAAAACAGAGGGGGAGATTACTGAAGGGCGTGGACCAGTAGGGGTGAGGGAGGTGGTGGTCGAGTGTGTGTGTGTGTGTGTGTGTGTGTGTGTGTGTGTGTGTGTGTGTGTGTGTGTGTGTGTGTGTGTGTGAAACGACGCGAGTTCATTCCCTAGCTGGAAATAGTTTGATAATGAATTTCGTTCCTGATTTTGATTATTTTCCACAACTTTAGTCATTTAAAAAAAATGAAAATCACTATCAGCCACGTAGCATATTAAATCCTTGTTACCTTCTTTCTCTCTCTCTCTCTCTCTCTCTCTCTCTCTCTCTCTCTCTCTCTCTCTCCCTCTCGTGCATTGAGCCAAAACTGCATTGCAAGAAAAATAATCCTTCTATCCGTCCATCATCTAACCTATAAAAAACAACGGAAAATCTATCAAGCAGTTCAGAATATTACACTAGATAACGATACACAGCCCACATTAAAATTGTCCACCGTCACATTATTATTATTATTATTATTATTATTATTATTATTACTACTACTACTACTACTACAATTACTACTACTCTACTACTGTTACTGCTACTACTACTACTATTTTTATTACTATTATTATTATTATTATTATTATTATTATTATTATTATTATTAACTTTGCACCCTTCACATCCTCTTTTATGTTGCTTTGAAAATTTCCTGACGCCCTTCCTTTAGCAATTTATTTTGCACATTTTACCTCACTATCCAGAATACGGTCCTCACCCTCACTTTCACTCTTGGCCTCACCTTCACCCTCACTCTCATCTTCCCCCCTCACCTTCACCTTTAATCTCGCCTTCACATTCACTCTCATTTCCCCCCCACCCTCACTTCACTCATTTTCACCACACCCTCACTCACTTTCACCCCACCCTCACTCTCACTTTTACCCCTGACTCTCATTTTCACCACACCCTCACTCTCACCCTCACCCTTTCTCTCACTTTCACCCCTCACTCTAATCCCACACCGTCACTCTCACCTTAACCCTCACCCTCATTTCTCCCCCTCATCCTCACTCGCACCTTCACCCTCACTCTCATTGTCAACACACCCTCACTCTCATTTTCACCCTCACTTTAACCCTCACTCATTTTTCACCACACCCTCACTCTCACCTTCATCTTCACTCTCATTTCCCCCCTCACCCTCACCCTCACCCTCACCCTCATTCTCATTTTCACCCTCACTTTAACCCTCACTCATTTTCACCCTCACTCTCACCGTTACCCTCACTCTTATTTTCACCACACACTCACTCTCGCTCCCTCACTTTTACCGCGTCCTCTTCATCATTTTCACATATTGCTTTCCTCCCAAAATCTCTCCTCTCCCTCCCTCCTCCCCTCCCCTCCCCTCCCCTCCCCTCCCTTCCCCTCCCTTCCCCTCCCCTCCCCTCCCCTCCCCTCCGTCCCCTCTGCCCCCTCTGCTTTCCTCCCCTCCCGTCTTTCTTTCTTTCTTTTCTGCTCACCTTTCTTCCCCCTCTCATTTTTCTTCCGGTTTCTCTCAGATCTCTCTCTCTCTCTCTCTCTCTCTTTCTCTCTCTCTCTCTCTCTCTCTCTCTCTCTCTCTCTCTCTCTCTCTCATGGCCCCATCATGCACAGTACAAGGAGAGGTCGATCCTACTTTCACCCCCCCCTCCCATCTCACCCCTACCCCCTCCATCACTCCCCTCACCCCTCCATCTGCCTCCCCTACCCACTTACACCCCCCTCACCCTCCCCTGCCTTCTGTCACCTGTATTCCCCCCACCCCCTCCTTCATCCCCCCATCTCATCTCCACTCTCACCCACACTCACTCCATCTTTTACGTCTCCCTCATGTTAACGCCTCCATTCTCTCTCTCTCTCTCTCTCTCTCTCTCTCTCTCTCTCTCTCTCTCTCTCTCTCTCTCTCTCTCTCTCTCTCAGCCTAATGTTACTTATCTCTTATAAGCCACAATAAAGAGTAAAATTTCCACTCCCGCTTTCCTTCTCACTTTTTCCTGCCGGGTTATGCTGGAGGGAATGGTGATTGGGGAAGTCTTTTTGCTATTATTTGACTCATAAAACAGATATTATAGTCACAGGTTATTTTATGAGACTAGGCTTCAAAGGAATCACTCACACATTCACCTCATTCACTCACCCGGTCCTCTAATTTTACTCATATATTTTACCATCCCCTCTATCTCCCCCCCCACCCTCTCCCTCATACTCCTTCCTTCAGTCCCCCTCCTTCCTCATCCCCTCTCTCCTTCCCATCTCTTCCCCTTCCGCACGCTGCTCACCCCTCCTTCCCCTCACACTCCCTCCTCCCCTTCCCTTAAACTCCTTCCCCTTATATTTCCTGACCTTTCTCCCTGACTCTTCCTTCCCACATACCGATGTTCCAGACCCTTTATAATATTCTTCCCCTCTTCTCCCCCTCCCCTTCGCTTTCCCCTCCCCCTCTTCTTCCCCTCCCCTACGCTTTCCCCTCCCCCTCTTCTCCCCCTCCCCTACGCTTTCCCCTCCCCCTCCTCTCCCCCTCTCCACTCCCCCTTCTCTTTCCCCTTCCCTTCCCCTTCCTCTCGTCTTCTCTACAGCCAATCCGTCATCTTATCTGGGGAGGAGGGAGGGAAGAGGAAAAGTAGGCAGGGAGGTTGGTTCGAGTGGGGAGGAAGGAAAGAAAAGAATGAACGCAAGCAAAGGCAGGAGACGATAGGAAAGGAGAGACAACAAGAAAAGAGAAGAGAAAAAGGCGAGAGGAGAGGAAACAGGAGAAGGGAAACAAAAAAAGGAAATGAAAGGAATGGAAGGGAGAGGAGAGAAGACAAGAGAAGAAATGTGAAAACAGGAGAAACTAGGAAGCAATCAGAGAGCACATACCTCCGCCAGTGCCATTGCCATTAAAAAGGATCCGGATCCGGATCCGTGGAGATAGGATCCGAATCCAGATCCACCCCTAAATTTAATCACTTCTTCCTTGGCCCATGGCCCACCTTTCCACAAAATTTCATTTAAATTCATTGAGAACTTTTGGAGATATCGTCTGGACAAACAGACAGACAAACAGGTGAATACATAACCTCCTCCAGCATCGTTGACGGAGGTAAAGAGAGGTAAAAGGAGGAAAAGGTGAGAAAGGATGAGAACAGAGAAGAGAGGAAAAGCAAGAGAGAGGGAGGAGGAGAGAAAGAAAAAAGAAAAAAAGAGGTGAAAATTGTGACAATGGGAGTGAAGTGTTTTTCTTTTGAGACAGATGGAGACAATGGTGGAAGGAATAGAAGAGAAAGAAGGAATATGAGGAAGAAGATATGAGGCAGAGGGAAGGAATATGAGGAAGAAGATATGAGGTAGAGGGAAGGAATATGAGGAAGAAGATATGAGGTAGAGGGAAGGAATATGAGGAAGAAGATATGAGGTAGAGGGAAGGAATATGAGGAAGAAGATATGAGGTAGAGGGAAGGAATATGAGGAAGAAGATATGAGGTAGAGGGAAGGAATATGAGGAAGAAGATATGAGGTAGAGGGGAGGAATATGAGGAAGAAGATATGAGGTAGAGGGGAGGAATATGAGGAAGGAGATATGAGGTAGAGGGGAGGAATATGAGGAAGGAGAGAAATAAGATAGGAAGCGGGATGACGAAAGTAGGAATAAGAATAAAATAATGATGATGGAGATGAGAATAATAATAATAATAATAAGGAAGTAATACAAGGTGAAGACAGACGGATATTGGGCAGTTGATGAGAGAGAGAGAGAGAGAGAGAGAGAGAGGTGACTGATCCAATTTCCGTGCGGTGGTCGTCGTGGTTGGGGGGGAGGGAGGAGGGGATGGGGGTGGGGGTGAGGGGGGAGGAATGCTGTCAGTACCGTGATAACCCCAAACTAGGAAGGTCGGTTGAATATTACGCGGAATAATAATAAAACAATAAAATTACTGGATAATAATAATAACAATAATAATAATAATAATAATAATGAACGACTACTACTACGTCTTCTACTACTACTATTACTACTACTACTACTACTACTACTACTACTACTACTGTCCCTAAAATAGCAAAAACCATCAAGAAGTGGGAAGAGTATAATATAAATGGATGTTTGGAAGTTGAGGTCATCTTGGGTCAGGAATTAAGAAGGTCAAGACAGGGGGCTGAAGGAGGGTTCACTTGAATTATTGAGAGAGAGAGAGAGAGAGAGAGAGAGAGAGAGAGAGACTAACGGATACAGATAGTTAGATTGACATAGACAGATAGACAGATGGATAGACAGATAGACAAACAAACAGACGGACAGACAAACCAACAGACAGATAAATAGATAGAAACCTCAACCCTTTCACACCGAGTACCTCACTTTATCTATTCCATCTTGCCCTCTCCAGACGGTTTGACTCAACTTTAGGAGAGGCCCTCGTACTGAAAGGGTTAATGGCGGCTGTATCCAATCCCCCCAGGTCGAAAACCCTCTCCTGAGCTGAATAAAATCGTCTGGAGAAAGCAGGAATAAAAAAAAATCCTCGGGGGGAAGAGATTAATAGAGTTGGTGAGAGAAAAGAGGAGCTGAGTTTGAGAAGAGGAGAAAGAGAGCGTCAACAAGGAATGAATGAGGGGTTGAGTGAGAGAGAGAGAGAGAGAGAGAGAGAGAGAGAGAGAGAGAGAGAGAGATTTAGCTTGTGAAGAGAGTAGGATTTAAAGGAGAGAAGAGAGGAAGGAAGGAAACAGAAAATGAAGGATAAGCGAATATTGTAAGGGGAGAGAGAGGGAGAGAGAGAGAGAGAGAGGGAGAGAGAGAGAGAGAGAGAGAGAGAGAGAGAGAGAGAGGAGGAAGAATATAAACA
>NC_137039.1:23658997-23688997 GCF_032717465.1 Coenobita brevimanus | reverse complement strand
TGCTAGGGAACATCCTTACCCGACGAGAATAGTGGCGAAGATATCGTCATTTATATCTCCAAGACTATCCTTCATTTCACCCCATCCTGAATCCCGTACACATCGATGCGCTTAATTATTTCGATTTTAGTAACTTTTTCCTTGTTATCTCCACACGCTGTTAATTAGCTGAGAGATCTGTCGTGGGGAAAGGGTTATTGAAGGCTGTATCTAACCCCTTCAGTTCCAAAAACCTCCTCCAAGCTAGGTAAGAAATAAAAAATCGTCTGAATATAGAAGGAATACAGAAGAAAGTACTGTAAAATAGGCTAATCCTGAAGTATCAACCACGCTCTTCAAATCTCACACTGTCCTGACCATCCTCTAGTCCATTCATTTTAACTTGACCAGATTTTCGCCTTATTCGCATCTTATTTCACGCAGATCTGACAAAAAAAAAAAACTATGGCTGTCTATCGTTTCCACAGCTCTTCTCCGTGACTGGCATCATATTCCAGTATCAGTCTGTTTTTACAACTCAGTATTATTTTTTTTTTTTAATGCGAGGAAGAAGGAACCAAAGGCCATGAGCCCGCAAAGTGGAGAGATGGTAATTTAGGCGAAGGTACAGTGAACAGGGTATAGTAAATCTGAATCCTCTTTAATATGGGGAGGATTAGGCGGTTTCCCCAATGACTACGCCTCATTCCTGTTGCTGACGTCAGATGCCTTCTAGTGGTGGCACTTATGCAACTGGGCGGAGGTACTGCCTGGTTATACAGACGCCCCTCAACGCCCTCCCTGTCCCCCGAGAGAGGGATGGTCGACTGCAGGGGAAGGGTTCACGTCCAGATGAACTTGGAGCTACAATAACGACGTCTTACACCTGCCTTGTGCCTCAGGAAGGTGTGGTACTATGTCTGTGCTCATTTTTAACAGCATCTTTGGGTCAGCGTAATGAACTTAAGAAATGCTAAGGCAAGTTAAGATATTGTCTGTTCGGTCATACGGGCTTCCTTTAACAATAATAATCATCATCAATCATCATCATCATCATCATCATCATCATAATGTTTGGCCTGGCTTCCGCTTGTGACTAACCTCTCTTTTATTTACTAGCAGACTTGTTTTTAATACGCAAGGAAAAAATAAAAACAACTCCACGTCAGTATTTGTTTTAACGATATTCAAATCCACAAACTGTTCCCTTCCCGGCGTGGGATTGATTTCGCATTCTTTTGAACAGCACACCACTGGTCTGCGTGGGGCTTGTCCATTCACTACCAGTATGTGTTTTTATATTCCATTTTGCCTGCCGTAGATAATTTTAGGCAGCTCTGGAAACACTATGATACCTCCACACGATTGAATTAACCTCACCGACACTCCCTGGCAGCGAAGAGGGTGAAAAAATAACCTTGACATCTACAGTACAGTGGGGTGTGGTTAATTTGCTTCTAGACAGTTTTATTCCCCTTACTGAAGACGTCTCATTGTGTAAAGGTTATCACGAGCTATTTCTGTCCACGTACCCGAGGCTTGAACTTAAACTCACACACACACACACACACACACACACACACACACACACACACACACACACACACACACACACACACACACAGTCATCATCATCAACCATTATCCTCATTAAGTATTCACATAGCAAGGGATAAGGGTGGGAAGGCGAGCTGTAGGCCAGGGCAAGGACTGGCATGATACTGCAAAAAAGTGGTGTTGTCAATACAGCCTTGAATGATTGACTGCTTCTCACACCACAACACACAACACCACACGTCATTATACTCGTACCTCACCACACCGCACCCGCTATAGGCTACCGCACCACAGTACACTACACTACACCACACGACACCGTACCACACCACAGCACACCTCACCACACGACAGGACACACCGCAGCACCAAACCACCCCGCACCATCTCAAAACACCACACCACATCGAAACCACTCCACACACACACACACACACACACACACACACACACACACACACACACACACACACACACACACACACACACGCACACACACACACACACACACACACACACACACACACCATACCCCCTGAACCTCCTTCCTCAGTGACAATCGACCTTTCTCCCTCAGGCCAACTCAGTAAATCCTGACGGAGTGGGAGTGTTAATGTGTCTGGCTTAGTGTGACTGGCTAGTAACTCATGCACTCTCTGAAGGTCACACTCTGGCTTGATATTGGCTGGGTTGGCTTGGGTTGGGCAAGGCAAGTTAAGATAAGAATGGGTAGGGTAGGGCAGGGTTGGGAGGAGGTGGGTTGGGCTAGGCAAGGTAACGTAAGAAAAGGTAGGGTAAGGTAGAGTAGGGTGGGTTTTCGTTAGATTTAGGTTAGGTTGGGTTAAATCAGACTGGGTTAGGTCGGGTTGGTTTGGACTGGTTTGGATTAGATGGGGTTGGGTGGGCAAGGCAAGGTAAAATATAAGATAAGGTAGGGTAGGGTTAGGCTTACGTTAGGGTTAGGTTAGGTTATGTCAGTTCAGGTCAGATTAGGTAAGGTTAGGCTAGTTTGGACTGGATTGGATTAGATGAGTTAGGTTACATCTGATACACTTTCCCTGTCCTGGAGTGACTGACTTGTAACATCACTGATGAAACTCACTCTCCATTTCATCACGATTTTCCATTTGTACTGCTGTCCACTCCTATTATCCTACCACTATCATTCACTTGCATTTTAAACATATTCACTTAACGCCCCATAGTCTGCGTTGTGAATAAAGAAATAATAGGATAGGGTCCACTGGAGTCTTCTTGGGTAAAAATAACGTGAGAGTCGTGATGGGGAAAGCTTTAGTGAAGGGAAGCACGAAAACAAGGAGGAAGTACCGTAGTTGGGTAAAATTACTAAATGTTTACCAATGAAGCTTCGAAAATAAATAATAAACAGAAAAAAAAAATGAATACAGACAAAAGAAAACTTCTGGAATTCTTCAGGCCAATGAAAATAATAAAAACCCCACGAGAAAATGCTTATATCAATAAAATTTAGCCCATTAGAACTTGTGGAATATGCTGAACACACAACACTAGAACTTCAAGAAAATGCAATCACACACACACGCACACACACACACACACACTCGCTGGTTCAGTGGTGACGCTTTCGCTTGCCAACTGGTGGGCGGGAGTTCGCGCCTCGCTCAAGTTGCGAAAAGTTTTACTGACGAAGTGGGTGGTTACTGTCCCACGTGAGCAAGGGGACGGGTGTGTGCGTGTGTGAAGGTCACAGCCTTGCCCTTAGATCGGACTATATGAGCTCCCAGCTCCCTTCCGGGAGGGTAAAAAGCTGACGATCACGACCATCAAGTGATCCTGACCGACCCGGTGAATTACACACACAAATTGCCAACCACACCAACATATCCCAACTCTCTCTCTCTCTCTCTCTCTCTCTCATTACCCCTCCCTCACCCACAAGAGTAAGGAATGGGGGGAGTCTCATTGTCTGGGTATTGGTTCTCGGTAAAAGCTTATTGGTAACTCTCCATTTGGGGAGGGGAGGAGGAGGGGGATTTCTGGCAATGCAGTTTAGTTGAGTTGGGGATCGGCTGGCATTCTTGTGGCAAGGGTTCTCGTTTTCTGTTGCCATTCTTTGTTTGGAGTCATTTATCGTTTTGGTGTATTTCACTTATTTTTAACTGGGTATTATTATTATTATTATTACTTCTGGTACCCCTTTTACCACTACTGCTACTACTACTACTAGTAGTAGTAGTAGTAGTAGTTGTAGTTAGTAGTAGTAGTAGTAAGATCTTTCTCCTCCTCCTCTTCCTCCTTTTTTATTATCGGTGTTGTTCTTAGTAGTAATATCCTCCCCCTCCTCTTCCTCCTGCTCCTCCTCCTATTACTACTACTACTACTGCTACCACTACTACCACTACTTGTATTACTGTTATTCTCATCAGTAATATCAGAACCACCACCACCATCACCACACCATTCTCATCCATCGTACTCTCCACACCCCTTTCTCACCCCTCTCATTGTCACCCCAGAGCGTTTTCCTGGGCCAATTATTCACACCAGCTTAATGATACGCCTTAATGACCTCACTTAATTGCACCAGAATCATTACCTCACAAAACGTCATAAGGGGAAAGGGGATGACAGTCTAATTGGTTCATAATGCTTCGTTCACATAGAAGGAAAGTAGGTTGTTAAATTATCATCATTTTCGTCATCATCACCACTACCAACAATCATCACCACCATTGTCGTTCATACCATCATCATCATCATCACCACCATCGTCGTTCATACTCACCATCATCACAATCATGATTATCATCACCACCAACGTCGTTCATACCATCATCATCATCATCATCACCACCATCACAATCATCATCATTTTCCCACGTTAGGCCGAGGTAGGGTCCAGGGAGCGAGAAAAGAACTTACTGGTAAAAAAAAAAAAAAAAAAAAAAAAAAAAAAAAAATCGCTCAGCCAAAGAATACGAAAAGTAATTTAGTTCAGAATGTTTCGTTCAGTCGGAAAATGGCATTAAACTGAAAAGCCCTTATACTTACGAAATGATAATAGCGTTACTGTAATTGGTTCAAAATTCTTCGTCCAGTCATATGGGGAAACTACGGAGACGCATATGAATTATTTCAAAATGTTTCGCTCAACTGGGTTAAGTGTTCATAACTTTTCAGACGCTCGGAAAATATCAAGGAAACGGAGAAGGGACTTTTAAAAAATGATTCAAAATATTACAATCAGCCATAATAGCTAATTTTCAAAATGTTTCGTTCAGCCATTAAAGTTAACTGGTTCAAAATATTTCACTCAAAAATTATAAAATGTTAAACGGTTCAAAATGTTTCGTTCAGATATAAAAGAATATGGTAAGGAAGTCGTTTAAAAATTTTAGTATGGCCATGTGGAGAGGATGGAGAGTGAGAGACTGACGAGGAGAGTATGTGAGTGAGGTGGAAGGGGAGAGAGGGAGGGGAAGGCCAAGGATAAGATGGAGGGATGGAGTGGAGAGGTATATGAGAGAGGGAGCAAGGCAGTGAAATGGGGACAGGGTGACGTGGAGGCGATTGGTTTGTGGCCACCTCGTGTAAGGGATTAAGGCAATAGATAGAAAATATGAGGAGTTAATCGGTTCAAAATGTTTCGCTCAAATGAAAAGTGCCAGAAACGACTCAATTAATTCAAAATATTTAGCCCAACCTGAAAACATCATGGAAACGAACAAGTAGGTTAGTTAAATCATAATGTTTCGCTCAGTACGTATGTCAAAGAGATAAGGGTGTTAATTAGTTCAAAATGCTTCGTTCCAGCGCAAGGGAAATGAGAAAGGAAATTAATGTTCATTCGCTCAGACATACGGCAAAAGAAACGAAGAAGTAAATTAACAAGTAAAAATTTTTCGCTCAGTATAATGATGATGATGATGATGATGATGGCAGTAGTGATTATGGTAATGATAGTAATATTGGTGGTGGTGGTGATGGTGATGGAGGTGGTGTGGTCATGATGATGGTAGTGGCACGGTGATGAACTGATGATGATGATGATGATGGTAATGATTATGATAATGATAGTGATATTGGTGGTGGTGGTGATGGTGGTGGTGGTGGTGATGGAGGTGGTGTGGTCATGATGATGGTAGTGGCACAGTGATGAACTGATGATGATGATGATGATGGTAGTGACACGATGATGATGATCATGGTAGTGACACGGTGATGATGATGATGACGATGGTAGAGGCACGATGATGATGATGATGATGATGGTAGTGGTACGTTGATGATGATAATGAAGAACAGTCAAGAGATCTAACTGATTTAACGTTGTTTTGCCTTTTATTTCTGTGTTCAGACGATTTTATTCAGCTTCAACAAAACCACTCGCCTGAAGGGGTTAATGGAGGCTGTATCTAACCTCTCTAATTCGAAAAGCCTCCCCTGAGCTCAATGAAAATCGTCTTGGAGAGAGAGTCATCGTATTCTGACAGTAAAAAAAGGGTCTTAAAAAAAAAAAAAATGAATGGACGAAAGAAAACCCAGAAACATTTATTTTTTTTAAAGTTTTGGTCCAACCAGGAAATTGCCACAGAGAAAGAATAATAATAAAAAAAAAAACACTACAGTAATTCAAAATGTATAGTTCAATTTCGTTCTAAATGGGAATACTAGGTCAGCTGATGCCAAAAATAAAGCAGACAGACGATATCTACTGAAATTTTAGGACCGTCGAACGAAACTTTGTCACAATGTTTAATTCCTAGTCCATTATTAAACCGCCCTGAGCCCTTTTAATTGCTATGTTTTCTATATTTTGCCTTGAAGAGGAACGCCTTCATGTGGTGGCACCGATATAACCAGGCGGCTCCTCTGCCTGGTTATACAAATGTCCCTGAACTCCCTCCCTAACCCTCGATAGTAAGATGGTGAACTGCAGGAGGAGGGCAGTTTTAGCCTCCAGTCCATCGGTTCACACTTAAGATGAACATTGGGCTCCGTTGCTGCTGCTACTACTACTACTACTATTACTACTACTACTGTCACCACATGATTTTATTTTCGTTACTTAGGAGCTGGAGCAGTGACGAGGTTAACGAAGGCCGTACTGTATATATAACTAGCGAAACGATAAACTGGAAATACACGGTTCTATAATGCACTAGCAAGGTATAAACAGGTCAGTGGAGAATTAGAAAAAAAAAAAAAAAAAAAAAAAAGCGGCCTAGCAAACGAAATATCCCGGAACTCTGGCACCATCGAACCCAACTTTGCCAACTCACTAGCTAATTCCCTGTGCAAACCCAAACTCACTAGCTAATTCCCTGCGCAAACCCCCCTAATTCCTTCCGTCTATAAAATCGTCTTTGACCTTGGAAACTATTAAATAAGAGATGCTTCCTCAGCCCGCACACCTCAGGAGGTTTCCCAGTGAAGAGTTAAATCGTCTGTTGTAAAAGAGATAAATGGTTAAATAATAAATAGATAAATAGTAAAATAGACAAATAGTAAACTAGACAAATAGTAAATCAGATAAACAGTGAAATAGATAGATAGTAAGACATAAATAGTAAAACATAAGCAGTAAAATAGATAAATAGTAAAATAGACAAACTAAAACATAAACAAAAATAGACAAACAGTAAAACAGAAAAATACACAAGCAGCGAAATAGCTAAACAGTAAAATAGGCAAACAGCAAAATAGATAAATAGTAAGATAGATAAATAGTAAAGCAGATTAATAGTAAAATAGATAAATAGTAAAACAGTAAAACAGACAAATAATAAAACAAACAGCAAAACAGACAAATAGTAAAACAGATAAACAGCAAAATGGGTAAAGAGTTAAACAGACAGTAGTAAAATAGATGGATAGTAAAATAGAGGTATATAAACTGTCCTCGAGGTTGTTAAATCCAGGGACCTTTTTTTTTTTTTTTTTTTTTTTTTGTCATCTGGCGATTTTATCCAACTCAGCGGGTTTGTAGTTATGAAGGGGTTTAGGAAGGCTGTATCTATCCCCCCCCCCAATAAAAAGCCTCCCCCATGCTAAATAAAATCGTCTGGAGGCAGCGGGAATAACCTTTTAAACTGTCATCAGATTGAAGGGTTTGGGGTCAAGGAATCGACCAGTGTGAATAATGTCATCATGTGTTGGGCAAAATAGAATACCCCTCTCTCTCTCTCTCTCTCTCTCTCTCTCTCCTATATGTGCAGTGTATTATTACGGTAGCTACAGAAGTTTTGGGAACCGTAGCATATTCATCATTTATTAGAAAAAACAGTAATTGCTAGACAGTCTTAGATTAAAAAAAAAAAAAAAAATCACGACTATTCATGTTATTGTAACAGTGACGGTACCTGAGGGAAGGAGAGAGCAAGAGTTTTCGTAGTAAAGTAGAGGCATTGTGGGTTTCTGTGGAAAGTGTATCATTGTTTATAGTGTGTGTGGTGGTGGTGAGTGATGGTGGTTGTGGTGATGGTAGTTGTGGTGGGTGATGGTGATTGTGGTGGTGGTGGTGATGGTGGTGGGTAATTAACTGGAGAGCAATCAGTGAAGAGCTTTGTTTGGACCCTGGTTTAATTTCAGAATGTCGGTATTATGTCCATTCCCGTTGTCTAGTTGTTCAGGGACAGTAATATCTATTGAATTTACACAGCTGCTGCATTTTGGAGTCGTATGAAGTCTGGGCAGGGTGTGATGGTATTTGTGTTACCTATCAGTGTGTGTGTGTGTGTGAGTGTGTGTGTGTTTTAATTGTTAGACGTCTATTTTTTGTGGCGTGTCATATAAACGGTTTGTGTGTGTGTGTGTATGTGTGTGTGTGTGTGTGTGTGTGTGTGTGTGTGTGTTTTAATTGTTAGACGTCTACTTTGTGTGGTGTGTCATATAAACGGTTTGTGTGTGTGTGTGTGTGTGTGTGTGTGTGTGTGTGTGTGTGTGTGTGTGTGTGTGTGTGTGTGTGTGACCAAATGGAACCAAATTTCTAATATTTATTGGGAAAATTTGTAGCAAAGAGTTTAAAATTAAGATCACAGGTTATCTTTATATTTCCACCAAACTCATTCAGATTAAGGAAAAAGAAGGATCATTAACGAAATCCTTCTCTCATATTAACTGATTTATTTCAGCCACCCCCAGCAGGAAGACGTCATTCAAAGGCGACTAAAATCGTCTGCCAATAGCCACAGTCAAAAAACATATACATCCACGACCTGAAGGGATTAAACATTAGCCAGCTTAATGAGGCGGGGGATAATGACGCTTCTATTTTCCTTTCCAATTATAAACGCTTTGCTATACTCTATCCACTTTAATTTGGCCTCAGATTTCCATTCTTCCATTTTTCATGCTGAGCTGTAACAAGATATGGTGCCAGTCACGAAGAAGTGTTAGGGCATGCAGAGTTATGTAAAGCTACCGTACTGTCTTTTTCCGCCACTAGGTTAAGGGAAATAAGCTGGCATATGAAGTTATCCGACATCGTAACCCCCTCAAGGTCGGAACATGTCTATTAGTTTATGCCCAGTTAACGCATGGCGATTTTATTCAGCTGATAGTGAGTTCTGGGAGCCTTACAGATAGGGTGTTAATACGGTCACCATTAACCCCCTCATGGTCGGATCAGCTATAGTATTCTCTTCCAACTAACGTCAGACGAGTTTATTCAGCCAACAGTGAGTCAGCAGAGCCTTGGTGGTAATATGAATGAACAACAAAATTCCACTTTTATTTTACTTTGTTTATTTAACTTATTTTCTATTGTATTTATTTACATATTTATTTTATTTTATTTTACTTATTTAATTCCGTACTTATTTATTTTATTTTATTTTTCCCACGCCACAACGTACTAGGAGTGGACAAGACGCAGCTATTTTCCAAGGCGGAGGAAATCCTAGTAAAAAAAAATTGTACAAAACGTTTTAGGACCATTATTCATGTTTTTCCCCATACGGGTTTCATAGTTTCCTGCTGTGGGGGGGAGGGGAGCGAGGGAAATAAGGGTTTTGCTGTGCTTGTTAACCCTTTCACACCAATGTTTTATTTTTATTTTATTTTTATTTTTTTTGCTACCTTCAGACGATATTCTTCAGCTAAGGATAATTTTTTCAAACAGCAAGGGTTATATGTTGTCTTCAGGTATCCTTCCGTGATATATTTCCTCCAGGTTGAGTAAAACCGTCTGGAGATAGCGAGAGATGGTAATACAAAATAAGGCCCCGGAACGAAAGGGTTAAGGCTTAGGTATCGACTAGGAGTGAAGGAATGAATCAGAGTTATTGGGTTTCCGGGCTGAGTTGGGTGTAAATAAATCATAACTCTCACTCTCTCTCTCTCTCTGGCCAGGGTACCACCAAACCCGACCCTCCTCAGTTTTTCACGCCCACTCGGCCACACTCAATTTTATACAGCCTACTCTCTCTCTCTCTCTCTCTCTCTCTCTCTCTCTCTCTCTCTCTCTCTCTCTCTCAAATTTTCCACATGTAGGCCTACCCACCTGTCACAACCCACGATTAGTCCACATCCCCCCATCTCTCTCTCGCTCTCTCTCTCTCTCTCTCTCTCTCTCTCTCTCTCTCTCTCTCTCTAAACCCACACCACCGTAATCCCCAAGTTATCAAGCTCTCGCCAAATCTCATGTCTCTCCGGTAGGGATTTTCCCATTTTCGCGTTCGCTCTCATTTTCGCGCCAATTTTACGCCAGGCAAAATATCAACACGGAAGTTAATAAAAATAGATTCTCTCTCTCTCTCTCTCTCTCTCTCTCTCTCTCTCTCTCTCTCTCTCTCTCTCATTTTTGCTGCTCCCAGAGTATATATTTAGCTTTTAGGAGAGTAGCTTAATAGAGGAGAGTTTTTAACAATCTGTATAAAACATCGCCAGTTTCATGAGTCTCCTAAACATTAATAATAATAATAATAATAATAATAATAATAATCGGTTAGAGATAGTAATATCCTACGTCGTCCTATGTCGGAATGTTTGAGGTAGGTAGGTAGAGAGAGAGAGAGAGAGATAACGTATTCATTAACTCATTCCTAATTCACTTGTTATTTTTGTTCGCAATTCTTATTTTCAGTTACATATGTGTTTTTGGTCATGTTTATTATCTTAGGTCACACTTTTTTTTTTTTTTTTTTTTATGTGTCCGACTCTGGGCATAGGCTTCACAGCCTGCTATCAAGGCCCAGCAGTCCTCCTACATACCATACACCTCTACATGTCACCACTTCGGCGCTAACACCCACCGTCCATATTGAATACATGCTAGGGCTGTCTCATACAGGACTGGTGTGTTGGTATTAGCGGGGGTATTTTTACGACATGTCGGCGGGTCTTCTGGTAGATCAGTAAAGCCTGATTTTAATGAAATTCAAATCCTTAAACTGTTCCCTGCCCCAGCCGGGATTCGAACCTGGGTCCGGTGGGACTGCAGGCCACCTCTCTACCGATTGAGCCACATGTCTTTCTCCATTATTAGGTTTGGCTTGTTATTTTAAGTTACACAGCAGTTTAGGGTTATTTTAGGTCACACGATATATAGGGTCACATTTTTTAGGCCACAGGTTATCCTAGGTCACAGTCGGTCCTTAAACTGCCGTATTTAAAGCCCCCTTGTTATTTTTAGGCTCCTCCTTGTTGTTGAGGTGACTTCGTTATTTTTAATGAACTCACCTGTGTTATGTCAGAAAACACCCAGCATCTCTCTCTCTCTCTCTCTCTCTCTCTCTCTCTCTCTCTCTCTCTCTCTCTCTCCTTTACCCCCGAAAGAAATAATAGGCTTGGGGAGACGGTCATTGTTTTGCTTTTTCCTGTCTTTCTTTCTTTCACCCTATAATTTCTTTCATTTTCACATCCTCCCTTACCGACCCAATACTCTCTTGCTCTCATCCCCACCTTTTTCATTTCCTCATCCTCGTACTTATTCTCACATCCCTCCTTCCTCCCACTCACTCTTTTTACCCACACCCAACTCACTCTTAATCACTCCCACATACCCCCCCCCCACTCACCTTCCACCCTCATTCTCCAGTCACTCTCATTTTTATTACTCATTCTGACCTTCCCTTCCCTCTCTCTTAACTCTCACATTTACTAGCCACATTCTCCCTCTCTCCCCCGTCACTCTTCCAACTCTTAACTCATACTACTTTCATTCTCCCCATCCCACCCCTTTACCCTTGCCCTTTAACTCTCACTCTTGCTACTCACACTCACAATCTCTCACCCATCTAACTCAGTCAGTCTCTCCCTCCCCCACCTCATCCTTGACATTTGCCCGTCTCTTCATCGTCTGAGCTGGACCTTCACACCCAATGCATAATTTGAAAGGTTACCTCGTGCTCTCTCTCTCTCTCTCTCTCTCTCTCTCTCTCTCTCTCTCTCTCTCTCTCTCGATGTCAGGGCACTAGAATATCGTAACTCACTACATAATAGCTAGTGACATGTATTGTTAATATGTAATATAGAGGTTGGAAGCAAGTCATGCCTAAGCCCCAGAGATCTAGAGGAAACAACAAAGTACATTTTAGCTAGGGAATTTCACACACACACACACACACACACACACAGCCCAGCCAGTCATATACAGGGGAAATTAGAGAGACAGAGCAGACGGGGTTAGAAGAGAGAAGAGGGACGGTGAGAAAGCCAGGAGGAGAGCGCACGGAGTTAGCAGGCATAAACCGCTCTCGCCTCAATCCTGCCTTTGTGAAGATAAGTTCCGATGGAGAATAAAGGTGCAGTCAAACCCCAGACTCATCTTTATCTCCTGCCATCCACGACAGGAACAACTTAAACATTCTCTCCTAAACATTTTTGGAAACGCATCTCAGTTCCTTTCACTCATTCCATTTTCTTTCTTTACTCGTCACCCTCACTGTCCATTTTCTTTTCCCTCCACCCTATTTTGTTTTTCTTCCATGCTTGCCACGTCTAATACCTCATTTTTACGCCTTATTTTCACTTCTCCATTTTATTTCCCTTCCCCTCCCACCCTCATTAGCATTCTTAATTCACTTGTTTTTTCTCACAGGCATTTGTTTAATTACTTTTTATATAATTTTTTCCTATTTTAATTGTTCTGTTTCGTCTCATATTTCATTTAACCTTTGCATACGCTTACTTCATTCTAGTCCCCCCCCCCTCTCTCTCTCTCTCTTTGCGTTTACCGACTCTTTTCTCCTATTCCTCTCTTCTATCTTTACCTTTCCTCTCTTCTTCTCTCCTCCTCATTTACCTCCTTTTCACTCTCATCCTCTCCGTAATTCCGCCTCTCATCTCATTACCTTCCCTATCTCATATTTCCTGAATTTTCTTCCCTCGTTTTCTCCCTCAATTTCTTGGCCTCTCTCTCTCTCTCTCTCTCTCTCTCTCATTTATTTTTTTACCTGCTGGCTTTCATTTCCCCTCCTTCATTATATCAACCATTCCTCACTCTCATTCTCCATGTAATTTTCTCACTTTCATTTGCTCGCTCACTTGTGTTTCGTCTCAATTTTCACCTCGCTCTAATTTGCTCTCGCTGTCCCCACTTTTCTCCACCTCTTTCTCATTTTCTCAATTTTTCTTCCTTTCTGTCTGTCTGTCTGTCTGTCTGTCTGTCTCTCTCTCTCTCTCTCTCTCTCTCTCTCTCTTATCCACTTATCCCACTTCCGCCTTTATTCTCGCCCCCTCTCTCTTCCTCCTTCGTTAATTCTTACTCTCATTATCACCTAATCTGCTCTCTGATTTCCTGACCACCACCTCCTCCTTTCCTGTTTTTCTTCTCTTATTTCCTGTTTTTCTTCTCTCTTTTTCCTGTTTTTCTTCTCTTTCCTGTTTTTCTCTTTTTCCTGTTTTTTTTGTCCTGTTTTTCTTCTTTCCTGTTTTTCTTATTTTTTCCTGTTTTTCTTCTCTTTTTCCTGTTTTATTTTTTCCTGTTTTTTCTTCGTCTTGTTTTTCTTCATTTTCCTGTTTTTCTTCTCTTTCTTGTTTTCTTCTCTTTTTCATGTTTTCCTTCTGTTTTTTTTTTGCCTCTTTCCTGTTTCCCTTATGTTTTTCTGACTTTTTTCTCTCCTGTTTTCCTTCTTTTTTTTCCCTGCGTTTCTTCTCTTTCCTGGTTTTCTTTTGTTCGTGTTTTTTCTCTTTTTCTTGTTTCTTCTCTTTTTCCGTATTTTTTCTTCTCATATCCTTTTTTTTTTTCTTCTTTCTCCTCTATTCTCTCGTACCTTCTTTTATGCTTCTTCCTCTTGTTTCGTCTTCTCTCTTTTATTTTCTCCTTTCTCATTCCTCTCTCTCTCTCTCTCTCTCATCGTAATCATCCTTCTTCTCTCAACGTCCTTTATTCTTTCCCCCATTCTCTCTCTCTCTCTCTCTCTCTCTCGATTTATCTTCAAAACTTCCCCCACACCACACACACAAAAAAATAAAAACGAAAAGAGAACGAAAAAGAAAAGAAAGCAATCAAGGGTGTACTAAACTATTCTCTCCAGCTCATCATCTGCTCCTCTCCCACTTCAATATTTCATCCCGGATACCACACTACCCCTTAGTCAACTCGGGGCAATTTTTATATATTATTTTTGCCTTTACCTGCCGAATCTTATAAATTTTGGCCCGAATTTTTGATTTGGAGGGGCCAGATATACTTTTAACCAGGGCCAGACCAACCATTTTTTGGAACGGGGACGGGGGGACTGGGGATTTTTTGCTTTTGAGTTTTTATCGACTCATTACCGAATCACTCAAAAGATTTATGTAAGCTATTTATTACATATATTTTGATAAAGGACATCGTTCTTTTATTATAAGTAGTCATTGGTCTATCAAATTAGGGGGTTCTGTGCCCCTCTAAATCCGTGTCTGCCTCATTAACCCATCACTACTATAGCCATTTAGCATTCGACCTGCACTGATGTGAATATGCAGAATAAATCACTAAAGAACGGGTGCTAGGAGGTCACCAAAAACCACTTGAAAGTAGTATTTGCCCCATTATCTCAGACTATGATGTGTCAATCAAGACCCCGGCCGGCATATATATATATATATATATATATATATATATATATATATATATATATATATATATATATATATATATATATATATATGTATATATATATATGACACCCTCCTGGTCTGTGTAGTGTAGCCCGGTTGAGGTGTTAAGGTGAACACTTAAATAGCACTTAGGCACGTACCGGTACTAGCCTGGGATTTGCAGTCTGTTTACCGTCCTTCATATTATAACCCCTTCAGTCTGATGATGTTTTATTTCATTATATCTTCAAAAATAAAAAAAAAATAAGGTTTAGGAGAGACTTCAAACTGGAGAGGCTGGATATCTACTTATTTGACCACTTCACTACTAGACCTCGTTCCCGAAAAAAAAAAAAATATCACGAATTTAGTAAAAGTAATCGAACTGAAATGGCTTGCAATTTATCTCTCTACATGTAAACTTAAATGTCTCTTGTGTGTTATGTGCATCTGTGTCCATTATAACCCTTTCAGTTCGATTATGTGTACTACTGGTTAATTCTTGCTGCCTCCAGACGATTTTATTCAGCTTACGGAAAGACATCGGACTGGGAATGGGTTTGGTGTCTAATCTCGCCACCAAAATATGCTTTCTGTGTCCTAAATCGCCTCCACCTATCACGAATACACTAATAAAATAAATCACAGGTCTAAAGGCGTTAAGGTGTACATAGGTAACATATTCTCTCTCTCTCTCTCTCTCTCTCTCTCTCTCTCTCTCTAATATCTCCCCTCATCCTATTACCTCTGGCCTCATTTCCCCTCGCTGACCTTTTATCTCACTTCCTCCCCTCACTCACTCCCCTCTCCACTCACTCACTCACTTTCTCACTCTCTCCTCTTCACTCATTCACTTCCCTCTCCACCCTCACTCACTTTCTCACTCCACCTCATACTCACTCCCATCTCCACTCACTTTCTCACTTTTCACTTTTCCCTCTTCTCTATCTCTCTTTCTCTCCCTTCACCCACCCACTCACTCACTCACTTATCCCGTACCCTCTCGCTCGTTCACTTTTCTTTCCCTGGCTCATTTACTTTCTCTCTCTCTCTCTCTCTCCTAACCCTTGGACATTAACTCCTTTGATCTTATCCCCTTCTTCCTTTCCCCTATCTGGCTTCCCTTTCCTCCCTAATTCATTTCTCTCTCTCTCTCTCTCTCTCTCTCTCTCTCTCTCTCTCTCTCTCTCTCTCTTTCACATGTCTCTGTTAATCTCTAATTTATATAATCCCTCGTTTCTCCCCTCGCCAATAATTCTCTCTCTCTCTCTCTCTCTCTCTCTCTCTCTCTCTCATTCTTCGACTTCCCCTCCCTCCCTCCCTCCCTCTCTTTTTCTATCCCTCCATCCCCTTCTTCTTCTCCATATTTCAACTCCCCTCTGCCATCCATCACTCCCCTTCCTATCTCTCCCCCTCCCCCTCCCCTCCCCTCCCCTCCCCCTCCCTCATCCCTCCCCTCTTCCATAATTCAAATCTCTTCCATCTCTCACCAATCATTATACTCCGCCCACCCTTTTCTTCCTCCCGTCCTCGCTCTGTCTGTCTGTCTGTCTGTCTCTCTCTTTTATCTGCCCTTCTTCCACTCCCTTCACAATACCACTCTCCACCTTACCTTTCTCTTTCTCCCTCCCTTCCTTCAATCACCCTTCTGCCATTCTTTCCCCAACTCCCTTTCATCCCTCTTCTCCCTAAGCCACTCTTTCCCCTTCCTCAACTCCCCTTCTCCCTCCCACATTCTCCATCATCTTTCTCACCTCTTCACTCCTTTCTTCCCTCTTTCCATATCCCTCTCCCCCTGTCCATTTCTTCTCCCCCTGCCCTTTCTCCTCTTGTTCTCTCCCTTCCTTCAACATCCTACTTCTCTCTGTTATCTCCCCTTCCTCCTTCTCGTCTAGTTCTCTCCCTTTCCCCTTTCTCCACTTCTTCCTCTATTACCTCCCCTTCCCGCTACAGTCATACACGTCTGTCCAAACCTAACCCACCTGGTAGCGACATTAGGCCTGCCCGGACCTGCCTCACTAGCTTAACCTTTTCCTTCTACATCCACTCACGCTGAGGTTGGTGGATGTTTTTTTTAGGAAGCCAGCCAGTGACGGGGAGCAGAGGGCGTTGTGGGAGGCAGGTTAGAAGTGAGATTGGAATGAAAAATTAATAAAGAACTGAAAAACTCTGGCAAGAATGAGAGGGCGGGGAGGAGATCGCTACACAGCAATTTCTATTAAAAAAATAATAATAACTGAAGACACAAAACAGACAACAATCTATATAAAACAAATAAGATACATAAACACTAACATATTTAGAATGAAAAATGGTAACAAAGAAGACGGCAAAATAAAAAAATAAATAACAAAGTAAGATGATAAACAAAATGTCATCAAAAGAAAAAAGAAAAAAATGGCTAAGTACGCGATGAATGGAGGCAGTATGAGTAATGAATGACGTAGTAGCGGCGGGTTTGTTTACATGTGCCAGCTGATCGAGCGGCAAGCCAATATGGCGGACATGAGAGTGACGTCAGCTGGGAGTAGATTAATGACAGACCCTCTCCCCTTTCCTTCGTCTCCCCCTTCCCATCCTCTCCCTCTCTCTCTGTCTTCTTCCTCTACTGTACTGCCATTAATTATACTCTCTCTCTCTCTCTCTCTCTCTCTCTCTCTCTCTCTCTCTCTGTCGTTCCTCCAGTACCATTAATCACACAACCCTATTTGTCTCTTTCTATACCCTCACTTTCTTCTTCCTTCACCCTCATCAATCACACTACCCCCCCTTCTCTCTCTCTCTCTCTCTCTCTCTCTCTCTCTCTCTCTCCCCACCTGCCTCTAACTTCCTCCACTAACTTCCAATATGGCCGCTCCCACACCTCTCCTCTTTCCTCTAACTTCTGTCCTCTTCCTACTCTACCTCCTCTTTCGCCTGTAGGGGCATTTTTTTTTTCTCTCTCTCTCTCTCACACACACACACACACACACACACACACACACACACACACACACACACACACACACACATCCAGAATTGCCATTTTTAAGTCAAATTTGCTTTTAGACTCGAGCAAACCAATAATCACGTACCTTGATCACAAAACCAGTAACACACACACACACACACACACACACACACACACACACACACACACACACACCGCTCGCTGGTGCAGTGGTAACGTTCTCGCTTGCCAACTGATGGACGGGAGTTCGCGCCTCGCTCAGGTTGCGAAAAGTTTCACTGATGAAGTGGGTGGTTACTGTCCCCCTTGAGCAAGGGGACGGGTGTGTGCGTGTGAAGGTCACAGCCTTGCCCTTAGATCGGACTATATGAGCTCTCAGCTCCCTTCCGGGAGGGTAAAAAGCTGACGATCACGACCATCAAGTGATCCTGACCGACCCGGTGAATTGCACACACACACACACACACACACACACACAAAAGCAGAAAAAAACACTAAAATTGCCGTAAATGTGAGACAAAAAATCAAATCTCAGTATTAATGTTAAAGGCCTCGACACTGAAGATTTTAAAGGCCAGTAATTCAGTAATGTTCCCTGTTTAATTGATCTAACGGTACAGTAACTCCTTCCCAGCTATTGGGGGATTTTATATATATTTTTACAAACTTCAATCAATTTTGCTCAATTTTGGATGGACATTTTGGATTTGAGGAGCTTAATATAGCGTTCACTAACCCACCAACTACAAAAATAATAAATAAATAAATAAATAAATAAATAAGTTTCCAAAATTGATAATCATGTGGTTGTAGGATGAATATTAAAGCGACATACTCGGACTGAAGGGGTTGATGATAGAGGCTTTGATAGTGAAAATTTTAACTAATAATTTTTCACATAATGGATCACACACAGAAAAATAAAATGATAGGACACTTGAATGATTACGTCACTGTGTTTAGGCAGAGAAAAATTCACATGACATTTCAGTGTCTGTTTCATGCTTTGGGAATGTCCTTCGCTTTCCTCTCTGACGCTTAATAACAAAGGGTATCATTTATGGGAAGGGAAGTAAGCCAAGCCTCTCAGCTTAGGAATACTTGCAACAGGCGGAAATGTGAAGTAGAAGAGGTGAAATGTTGAGTGAACTTCTTGCCCCAACTGTACTGGCAATTCAGTGATAGTTTCTCTCTCTCTCTCTCTCTCTCTCTCTCTCTCTCTCTCTCTCTCCCATTTTACTCCCACACTCACTCCCACTACACCTAGCCCCTCGGCTGCATTGTATGTGATCGAAGGCGTACATTGACAGTTGGATTGCAGATCATGGAAAGTACGCGTTATTTAATTATTATTTTTTTTATATCCGTGCTCCGTTTTCGCGACTTACGCAGCGTTTTCACGACATTTCTAAGTTAGTATAATCTTGATATCTTTTTGACCGATCTTGAGTTCCGGAATAGCATCGCCAAAACTGGTGATCAGCGGATAATACTGGCTATAAGTCTCATTTTCGCGACGTTAAAAGTCAAGATATTTTGACTAATCTTGACATCGTATATTGACTATCGTGCTGATACCCGTTTTCGCGAGCACCGAACGTCAAAATGATATTGACGGGTCAAGATAGGTCAAGATTATTCGGTGTTGCTCCCGAGGTATTTTGACTGATCTTGAGTTGATACTGACATCTCAATTTTGTTAAAATGCATGGCGTTTCTACTTCCTGGATGCTATATACAGGATCCTGTGGTGAAACAAAACAGGTTTGCGGAGTCTTCCTTAGCTCTGTCAACAACGGGCCGTGTGTCCATCCCACATCAGCACATCATTTCCGTAACTAAGGGTACTGTACCTAATGAAATTACCGATTTTTTCATCATGCTATGAATATCAGCGTGGAAAATAAGGTATCCTACTGAAATAAGTATCTAACTGCCGAATAGTATCAAGGTGAGATTCATTATAATACGGCTGAATGAATCTTGGAAGTCTACAAGTAAATATTTGACCTAGGTAAAGTTTCAGTACTCTAAGATAGTGACAGCACTCATATCCTTTAAAACACAAGCTTTTATTGCTCACAATAAATCAGAAACCTCAACACAGGTTTCAGTGAAATATTTTTACTTATTACAACCTTTGTGTAATAGTTGACCGCCGAAATTGTAACCACTGAAATAATTGTTTTGCCAATGTTATGTCTAGAAAGCATGCTGCAGCTGTCCTCTCATCAGACGCCAAAGCATCAGGCAGAAGCCCCGTCTGGTTGGCCACAAGAGGAATAATATGTAATTTATCATTTTGCAGAAAATCTTCCAGAGTAGCCATGACGCACTAAAGCTTGCTTACAGATGGCTGTCAGTGCTTGATGTGTGGCCAACGTGGGTATCCCTACCGCGTGTCAGTTGCAGTGTTACCAACTTAGCTTAATTTTATATTGGCATAATTTAGTGTGTGGGAGTAATTATAAAGTAATGGATCATTTAGCATGATTCTAGCATAAACCTGCATCGTCTAGCTTCTAGAATATAGTTTGGATTATTTCTTACTTGGAGACCAGTGGGTGGAAATTTGGAAAATTGTCATTAGATCTAAATATTTTCACTTGTCTCAGAAACCATTGCTGAGGAAGAACAAGACTTGGACAGTGAGCGGAGATAAGTGAATAAAATATTTACCAACAAAACAACAACGCAGAAGGTGCGCTTCTCTGGTCAAAAGTGGAGTGTACAACACCCAGTTCTTTTCCAAATTTACTAAAGCATTGCAACTCACCGAAGTTTATAATACCTTTGACAGAGAATATTTTCTTTGGTTAACTTGAAGAAGAGAGCACAACAGGCTTTTTAAAAAGTCAAATTAATAATAAACTAAGTGGGCGAAATTGAAGAATAGTGTAATACGAGTATACAGTATGATCAAAAGAAACAATGATAAAATCAGCAAATGAACACTAGTACCCTGAGTGGCATCATAAGTCATCAATCAATCAATCAATCATTTCCTGTGGCACCCTCGGAGATGCATAGGGCCTCGATGAACTCACACCACCACATCCTATCTTGTGCAAACTCCTCAAGATCTCCCCAACACTCATCCCCAGCATCCCGTCTCATTGTCCTCACCCACGTCTCTTTTGGCCTTCCTCTACCTCTCCTACCAAGTGCCACCCACCCTGGTGTACCTCGTACTATTCCCTGTCTCCTATACACATGTCCTAGCCACTTCCATCGTGAGAACCTAACATATTCATCGACCGGCTACACTCCCGTTATTTCTCTAATTCTACTATTTGGTATCCTTTCCCACCACTTAACTCCTAATATTCTTCTAAGTGCTTTTCTTTCAAACACCAAGGATTTATTTTCCATAGTCACTGTGCTGTACCAAGACTCGTGTCCATAAATTAGGATACTCCTAACCATTACCTTATAAAGTTTGATTTTTGTATGCACAGAAAATTTGTTATTATTCCAAATATTTTTAAGCATTCCCATTGCCTGATTAGCCTTCTTTAACCTTTCCTCGAATTCAAAGTTCAAAGAACCATCCTTGGCTAAATAAGTACCTAAATATTTAAACCTATCAACTTGCTTTACAACCATACCTCCAACTACACATTCCTGCTCATTTTCCATATTCATATTGATTATTTCAGTTTTTCCACAATTAATAACCAAACCCACCTTGCGACCTTCACTCATCAAACAGTCCAACACTCCCTGCATCTCTTCTGGCCCATCACAAATCAAAACTATATCATCTGCATAATCTAAATCCAAAAGTTTCCTGTTCTCTCCCCAAAGTATACCTGCACCGGTTACTGTTCCAACGCGTTTCATAATGTAATCAATGACCAATATAAATAGTAAAGGCGATAGAACACCACCTTGAATTACTCCGGACTTGACTTCAAACGAATCACTCAGACAACCATCAACCATCACTTTACAAAATGTGTCTTCATGCATGTTCATAATGACCCTCACAAACTCCTCTGGTATTCCATAATGTCTCATGATCTTCCCCATAGTCTCTCTCGAAACGCTATCAAAAGCCTTTTCAAAATCAACAAAACAAAGACTTAACGGTACTCTCATTTCATTAACTTGCTGCATCAAATGCCTGACTATAAAGATCTGATCATTGCAACCACGTCCCTTTCTAAAACCAGCCTGTTCATCCCTCAGAATACCCTCAACCACCGGCTCCAACCTATTTAACAACACTCTACTGAAAACTTTCAAAGCTATCGGTGACAAAGAGATTCCCCTCCAATTACCACATTCACTCAGGTCTCCCTTCTTCGGAACTTTAACAATTACACCATTCTTCCAAACTGATGGTAATAACCCCGTCACCCATATCTTATTGAATAGCTTGGTCAAGATCATTATTAATCTATCCCCCTCCACTTTAAACATTTCCGGAAATAAACCATCCTCCCCTGGTGCCTTATTATTCTTTAACTGTTTTACTGCTTTCTCCACTTCTGCAATCCTCAACTCTCCCGTTTCTATATTTAAATCTTCCTGAGCAGACGGTATATCCTCTTCTGGTGGTATTGGTCTATTAAGAACTGTCTCAAAATGCTCTTTCCATCTATTTTTAATATCTCCATCTTTGGTCAATAAATTTCCTTTCCCTGTCTCTAACTGGTATTTCCTTGCGTTTACCTGCATTACCACTCAGTTCTCTAATCGATTCATATGCTATTCTTTGACTCTGTCCATCATTTTTGTTTATTAAGATTTCAGTCTCTGCAACCTTTTCATCCACACATCTTTTATCTCTCCTAGCTAACCTTCTTACTTCTGAATTCAAACTCCAGTACGCAGCTCTTGCTAATTCAATCTCTCGTTCATCAACGCATTGCATCTCACTCCTCAATTTAGCCTCACCTCTCTTTTTTATCATATCCCACGTTTCCTCTGATATCCATTTCTTTCTCCTGAATCTATGTCTCCTTCCAATCGTACATTCAGCAGTCTCATGCAAAACTTTGCTCACATCCTCCCACATCTCATCTACACTTCTCTCCCCCTCTTCCAACGTTTCCAACACCAAAAACCTATTTCTGCATTCTAATCTGAATTCCTCCTTTTCTTCTTCCCTTCTAAGCTTAACAATATCGTATCTACCAACACCAGAGTTTTCCTTCTTCTGATTTTTAAGTTTAAACCTTATTTTTGCAATGCTGAGTTGATGGTCACTACCAATATCATAAGTTATAACAGAGTAAATCTGGGAAAATTGAAATTGAATAATGTTGGATGTGTCCAGTCGAGCTATGGGGATATGACTACTTTTGCTTTCTTTACTAAAGGACATAAGCTTTTCTCTTGGTTTTCAAACTAACAGCCATAAAATGCAAGGAACACCTCAACGATATATATATTTTTCTCTCTCTCTCATTCTCTGTTCAGTTAATGATTTGCATTATGTACAATAGTGTTCATTTGTAGGGATACATATTTGCTCGAATTATCAACTGTAGTGTCCATTGCTGGTGAGATATATAACCATTTCATTTACCGTACTGCATAGTGCATTCACTGATCATCAGTGCGACAATCAGTGAGCGAAATGGTCCCAAATGTCATCAGCAATTGGACATCAATAGTAAACGAGTTTTGTATCATTTCTTAAGAATGTACTGTGCAACAGCATACCTGATGTATGCTCTATTTTGTCTGCATGTATTTACCCATTCTAATTAAAAATGCACGACTAGGTAATTGACAAGTTAGCATTATTTAATTTCCGTTTGGCACGTTTGGACGATATTAGCAGAATTTCAAAACTAGCGTAGCACTTGCTCCTGTAATATGGCAAGTTGGTAACACTGATCTGTTGTCAACATATCAACATCCCATGATCCCTCAGTCACGCTTACGTCTCCGAGTGTGTGAGGTGTTTCTCCACCGCCGGAATCCCCCCCCCCCCCACCGGACTGGAAGTGCCTCCAAACACCCAAAAGGCACATTGCACCTGCTGAAGGGAATGATGACAGTGATTCTAAGGGCGAGGAAGTAATTACAAGAGAGGAAAGGGCCAAACCAACACCATTTGACCCTTGTAAACAAAGCCTTCCACCGCAACTGCTGCACGCGTTCGTCCTTATGCCACCCTACCAAATTTACCCCTTCACATTTGGCAGCATTATGCTTTTCGGAGACCCCAGCAGTGACAGTGATGCAGACCCGGATGACCTGTGAAATAATGGTGAAGGGGAAGACAGTGATGGAGTGGCGAATAACAAATATGGTTTGGTCTGCATGGATGGTATACTGAGCGAAGTGCGGTAGATCGACTGTGACCGAAAATGCAAATGACAAACGACTGCTACAACAGAACACATTAGAAAATTACTGACAGTGCCAGTTATATACGAGTTAACATGTAAGTGGCCCTATACCAATAAGTTATAGAACAAGTGAGTGTAAAGTACGGTAAGTAACTGTAAGGATGTTTTGAGTGGAGTCAACTTGGTGAAGTGCGCTAGGTAAACAGGGGTTGAAAGTGACTCGCTATACTCGTTACTGAAGAATACATTAGAAAAGTACAGACAGTGGCAGTGATACAGCTTGCAAGTGGCCCTAGAATAATAAGGGGCAGTAATATAAGTAAAACAGTGAGTAAATATAAGGAATTCATGGTGAAGTACCGATATTCTTGCGTGGTGAGCAAGTAGCGTAAGAAAATAGCACGTAAAATGATGTTGACAGTAAGTGGCCATACACCAATAAGTTTTAGAAAAGTAAGTGAAAAACGAGTAAATATACGGATTTCAGTGGAGTAAGCTTGCAACTTTGGCGCTTACGTGGCCTGTAATAGCTAAGTGTAGTGGAAGGACGTGAGGAATTTTGCCTTGAAATGTCTGTCAGTAGCTACATTAGTGTTTCCACTAATTAAAGTACGGTATGTTAGTCGGTGTTTTTGTGGCCATATGAAAAAGTAACCTCGATAATCACAAAAAGCTCATGTGGTGTGACGACGGAAGACTGGCGGATTTTGCTTTCCTTCTCCGGCAACAAAACACGCCCATTATTAATCCCCCGTTCTCCTGGCCTGGACCACCTGCGCCTCCAGTGTGCTTCAGAGGTTAGTGGAAAGATTGAAGTTTGTCAAACTAAAATTTTATCTACTTAGTTTAAGTCCAACTGGGTAAAAGCAGTTGTTGAAAACCATATTTCCACGCAAATGCTGCACCAGGGACACGACAAAAAATAGGCAGTACAGCTATGCAAAGAATGAATTTAAAATACTCCATTCTTCTGTGAGATGTAATATTCTCTTCTTTATTAAAAACGATAATATTTACGTTTCTACATGCAGACACAAACTGGTCAGGAATAGGTGCCCGCCTTCAAAACTGGCGAGACTATGGCCGTTCAGTAGAATTATATTAGGTAAAAGTAACAAAACGGTTAGTAATAGAACCCCTAACACTTCTCATAGCACACACATCTGTACACTCACATGTACGCACCGCTTCCATAACTACGCGGGGGGAATACCGGAAATTATGTCACAGCTTCGTTTTCGAGATGCCATAGATTTTGTAACACCTCCCCCTTAGCGATTTATTTTGCCTACTAATTGCATCATAATATTCCACTGCATGCAACTTGTGTAGCTGTATTATCGACACAGTTTGCATCAAGAATATACAGGGGGGATAATAAGGGGTACAGTAACGTAAAGAATAAATCGCTAAGGAAGAGGAGCTACGAAATCTCTGAGGTCACTTAAGATGCGTCCTTTGATGTTACGAAATACTTTTTCACACTTACATCTCTCCTCCACTCTCTTCCCCTCCTCTCCTCCATCACCTCTCTATCCTCTCCCTCATTTCCCTCTCTTCCCTTCTTTATCACTTTCGTTCCTTTCATATTTCTCACCCCTAGCTTAGTCCTGTTTTTCCCCTACTAATTTTTCTTCTTTCCTATCTCCCCTCTTCATAATATTTCACAACACTTTCCCCTTTCATTTGACCAGTGTTATCACCTACCTCCCCCCATCTCTCTCTCTCTCTCTCTCTCTCTCTCTCTCTCTCTCTCTCTCTCTCTCTCCGGCATATCACACCAGACCTGAAAATGAATAAAACCAAAAAGAAAAAATAATTACCCAATAACTGTTTCATCACCCATTTCCTCAATTACCAAGGGAGGCAGATAAAAACTAGTGACAATTTTCTTACAAGCCGCTGGGAAATTACTGTTGTAAATTAACATGGCCAAACACGTTCCAAATTATTCCTATATTTATTTACAAACTTGAGTTTCCTGGATGCCAAAAACATGAAAGTGGAATTATGTAACTCTTTCAACCCGAGGGACGCCTTCACGTGGTGGCACCCATGTAACCAGGCGGCTCCATTGCCCGGTCATAACGTCTCCCTCAACTCCTACTCTATCCACCAACAGGAGGATGGTGGACTGCGAGGGGAAAAAGGCAAAAATATCTTCAGAATAAGTAGCTCACGGAGGAAGTAATTAATTTAGTCTTCTTGTATATAAACGTCAAGGAGTCTTTCTCATAACAGTTTAACATTTTTTGAGACAGTCATCTTTGTCGTTATTCTCTCTCTCTCTCTCTCTCTCTCTCTCTCTCTCTCTCTCTCTCTCTCTCTCTCTCTCTCTCAACACAATTTCATTTAAATTTTCTCGCCTCCAACCATCAACGCAATCGCACCTGCAAATTACACGTGAAATTTGCTGTCAGTCTCGAGAATACATGTCCAGTTGTCAGTCAGAGAGAGAGAGAGAGACTGACAAAAAAAAGGGAAAATGAAAAAGAAAGATAAAGGGTGTAAATGTCATCAAAAATAAAGGTCAGCACTCATGTTTACTTCTACCGTACCACCTCCAGATGATTTTATTCAGCGTAGAGGAAAGTTTTCGAACTAGAGGGGTTAGATAAAAAAAGAAAAATATATAGCCTTTATTGACGTCTTCACGGTGAGTGGTCTGTCCTAAGCTGAATTAAAACGTCTGGATAAAACATAAGATGAAAAATAAACAAGCAAAATGAACAAAATACAATAAAATATGTCCCCTGATTAGAAGGGTAATCCCTTGAATACGGTGGCTTAGTTTAATGTTAATTGTCGACCACCAGACGATTTTATTTTTTTCAGCTGGGAAAGGACCCCCAGTTAGTGAAAGGATTAATGACAATGTGTGGTCTTTCTAACTCCGGCAACTCGAAAAGTGTAAACGAAGCCGAGTAAAATCGTCTGGAGAGCATAGAAAAGGATAAGTGAATAAATAACTAAATAAGTAACTAACTAAATATATAAATGTCCTATGGGTGCAGGAGCTGAAGGCCCTAACAAAAGGAGCTTCAGAGGCAGGCAATCTACATGACAATGACATCAGTCCAACATGAAAGACTATTATTATTATTATTATTTTTATTGCGTGGCACTTTTCACTGTATACTAAGATCATTTGTTTCCGAGAACACAATACTCGTCTTGCCGCACTGAATGTTCTGGGTTGTTAGATTTACAAAAGCTAACGACCGAACCACCTCGTTAGGCTTGAGAATTATGTGTGGTCAGTGTTGCAGTGACAAAAGAAAGAAAATATCGCCCCTCACACACACACACACACACACACACACACACATATATATATATATATATATATATATATATATATATATATATATATATATATATATGTACCGGTATGTGTAATTCCCTAATATGCATTATCATCTACATTTTACCTTCGACTATTTCTTTTGCTTTTGACCCCCCCCTCTCTCTCTCTCTCTCTCTCACACACACACACACACACACACACACACACACACACACACACACCAAACAGGACAGTTGATAAAACTAAAACAAAGACCCCGAAAGACTTGATTTAATCCCATAATTATACCATCCAACCACCACTCCCGAGAATTAACAGTGTGACAGTAAAATTAAATAATCGAATAATTTCCTTCAAGTTACTATGACATGCACGAGAAAAAGCATCCCATCCCTACGATAATTATTATTATTATTATTATTACTTTTTTCTACTACTACTACTACTACTACTACTACTACAATTACTGTTTATTCCTGTTATTTTCACGCTATAAGTCACCCTCAGTCCCTTCAGTTCATGGAAGTATTTCTGATTTAATTCTTGCTAACTTCTTGCTATCCTCTAAGCTAGGGGAATATTTCTAGCACTAAACGGGATAATTGTATATCTAACCTCTTCATTTCAAAGCGTCTGTCCTGAGGTGGAAAAAATCGTCTGCAGAACCAAATTGAATATACCGGTACGTCATCGGTCAGAAAGAGTTAAATCTCCCTAAACGATGATGTCTCCAGTTTATTTTTTTTTACATCCAGACGATTTCGTTCAGCTTGGCCCCTTCAGTCGTCGTGTGTCTACTGTAGGGGATTGTCGAATGATCTAACCCCTTCACCTCCCCGAAATCCCTCCTGATGTGAGTAAAATCGTCTGGAGAGGAGGAGGAGGAGTAAGATAACAGCTTCGTCTTGGGATGGAAAGGTCTTAAGCTGAATGAAATTATCTGAAAATAGTAAATGAATGACTAAACAACCGCTAAATACAGACAGGCAGGCAGACAGACGGATAGATATGTAGATAGGTATATACCCGGTAGTAATAGATAGATAAGTAGGTAGATTGATAAAAGGGGTCCTCAGAGTGAAAGGGTTCGTGAAGACTGTATCCATCCCCTCCAGTTCGAAAAAAATATTTAAGTTGGATAAAATCACCTGGATAGAAAAAAATAGAAGTACAAAATGTCTGCTGAAAATGAGGCTCACAGAGGATGTAAATAATTTAGTCTGTTTGTGTGTAGGCTTGAAGGATTTTTTTTTTTTTTTGCTGTACCGGTATTTTTTGACGGCATTTTCGTAATCCCAGGAAATTCTCTCTCTCTCTCTCTCTCTCTCTCTCTCTCTCTCTCTCTCTCTCGTTATTGTTCCATCCCCCTTCCTTCTCTGTTTGTCTTGCTCACTTTTCAACTACCGTACTCTCTCTCTTTCTTTCTCTCTCTCTCTCTCTCTCTCTCTAATATTCCTCCTCTTCACCTCACCTCTCCTTCACCTCTTCAGCTGTCTCCCCCTCCCTCTCTCGACCCCCACCCTTATCTTTCTCTTCTCTCCCTCTTACCTCCAGTTGTTTCTCTGTCTCTCTCTTCCATCCATCTCATACGCTTTCTCCCCCTCTTTCCTCCCTTAAGTTCCTCTTTTCTGAGCCTCTTCCTTTTCCCTTTCTTCTTTTTCATCATCATCATCATCATCATCATCATCATCATCTTTCTTATCTTCTTTAATCCTCCTCGTCCTGCTAGTTCCCCCTCCTTCTTCTTCCTCCTCCTCCTCTTCTTCCTCCTCCTCCTCTTCTTTCTCCTACTTTTCATCCTCTTACTTTTCCATCACTTTCCTTCTTTTCCTCTTTTTCGTTTCCTTCTCCTCTCGTCACCTCTAAGCCTTTTCCTCTTTCTGCCTCTTTTTCTCTTCCTCGTCTTCCACTTTCTTTGCTCTCTCTCTCTCTCTCTCTCTCTCTCTCTCTCTCTCTCTCTCTCTCCCGAATCGTTACTTCAATTCCCTTAGGCTCTCTCACTTCCTCTTACCCACACACTACAGTAGTACTCTCTCTCTCTCTCTCTCTCTCTCTCTCTCTCTCTCTCTCTCTCTCTCTCTCTCTCTCTCTCTCTCTCTCTCTCTCCCTCCCAGAATGTTAATCACTGCAAGAGCATAAAAAATTTGATGGAATGTGGAAGCGACTGAGGAGGGAAGGAAGGAAGGAAGGCAGAGAAGAAAGGAGGAAAGAAGGGAAGGGAAGAAGGGAGGAAAGAAGAGGGAAAGAAAGAAGAAGAATATTACCAGAAATAATGAATATCTAAAATGAATGACGAAGGAAGGAGGAAGAAGGGAAGGAAGAAATGGAGGAGGAAATGAAGAGGACGAAATAAAACAAACACTGAAAAGAAAGACTGGAGCAAAATAAATTACCAGTATGAAAGAAGGAATGAACGGAAAAAGGAAAGATGAAGGAAAGAAAAGGAATAAAGTAGGAAGAGAGAAGGAGGAAAGAAGGAATGAGAATGAAGGAGTGATTAAAGAAAGGTAAATACAGAATGGAAGAAATACAGTTAAAGGAAAGACGAAAAAGCTAGAATGAGGGAAGAATATACTGGATGAAGAAGGAAGGAGGGAGCGGAAGGGTGGGTGAGCGAAGATAAGGGAGGGAGGGAGGGGTCGAGAGGGGGAAGGAAAGATAAGGAGGGAGAGGAAGAGGAGGGAAAGGGAAGGGACGGAGAGGTGGGGAGGGGGGAGGGAATGAAAGGAGGGGAAGAAAGGAAGGAGCAAATGGAAGAATTAAAAGTGTGATACGGAAGAAAATAATGGAAGGAAGGAACGAGCGAACAATGGAAGGAAGGAACGAACGAATAAAAGACAGAGAAGGAAAACTGAAAATACAAAGAGAACTGAAATAAAGTTAAAATA
>NC_137039.1:23646497-23656497 GCF_032717465.1 Coenobita brevimanus | reverse complement strand
CTGTTTATTAATGCTACTACTACTGCTGCTGCTACTACTACTACTACTACTACTATCATTACTATTCCTACCATAAAAACATCTGCCAAAACTACCACTCCATCCATCACATCCTCTTCAACCTCTCACTATCCCACCAAAAAGTTAATTACATTTTGACACCCCTTTGTCTTTTTCTTTCTATATTAACATCAAACCCAATATGCAGTGGCAGCGGTAGGCCTGTATATCTCTTGTCAGCCTCTCTTTTTATCGATAATTGTCAGTTCCTGTATCACTTTTCTCTATAATACAAGCAGTCTTTTCTTATTTTCCTTTTACACCATATCTAATGTATATAATTTTTTGTAGGAATTTCTCTCTCTCTCTCTCTCTCTCTCTCTCTCTCTCTCTCTCTCTCACACACACACACACACACACACACACACACACACACACACACACCGCTCGCTGGTGCAACACCGGTCGCTGGTGCAGTGGTAACGTTCTCGCTTGCCAACTGGTGGACGGGAGTTCGCGCCTCGCTCAGGTTGCGAAAAGTTTCACTGACAAAGTGGGTGGTTACTGTCCCCCTTGAGCAAGGGGACGGGTGTGTGCATGTGTGAAGGTCACAGCCTTGCCCTTAGATCGGACTGTATGAGCTCTCAGCTCCCTTCCGGGAGGGTAAAAGCTGACGATCACGCCCATCAAATGATCCTGACCGACCCGGTGAATGACCCGGTGAATTACACACACACACACACACACACACACACACACACACACACACACACACACACACAAAACTTCCATATCTCACACCCAGCACAGTTTCGGCACATACATTCCCTTCACTTTCTCCACGGCTTCTGGGGGCTATAGAAGGCCACGGGTTGATAGGGCATACCATACTGGACTGCTTGCGTAGAGGGAGGATTGAACCGACGTCTCCCGGGGCCAGCTCAGGAGATTACAGGGAGGGGAGGAACGCTTTTCATCTCATCCCTGACAGTTTACCCTGTAGGCCAAATGCAGTCTGATTTGGCTAGTAACCAAGGAGACTCATTCCAGCCCCACAAACAAGGGTCATTGAATATCATGCCATCACGACTTGGGATTCGAGGTAATATGGTCCAGTTCCCTCAAACGAAAACAAACCGACGATATTATGGTTGCACTTGACCAGTATAGCTCCACTGATCCCATAGAATGCATAAGTTTCTTCGTGTGGTGAAGAATTTATCATTTTGTATCTGATTTCTCGTAGCCCAGTGGCAGAATACTATACTGCTACGGCTCTACATCCTTTCCACAGCACTTCTTCATGACTAGCGATATGTTTTAGCGCTAAAATCCTACACCGTATCATTCAAGATGTAGAGACAGCAGTTTCAGTCCACGGTAAAGCAGACGGGGTATCCTTCAACTCCACTTTCATGATGGAGAGATGGCCATTTTGGATCAGGTTAAAAGGGAAGAGGACCTTGGCATCACTGATCAACGCTGTGCACCAGGTTCGCCATGATAAAGCAGTGTTCCCTCGACGGTCGGTATTAGTGCCGAAATGGTGGCTGGTGAATGTACGAGTATGTTTAGTCGTGGGTGTACTTTTGATCTTGTAAATGGCTGACAGGAGGTTAGATATAGCCTTTACCCCCTTCACTGATGCTGGAGTGGGACGCCTTCATGTGGTGCCACCGATAAAAACCAGGCGGCTCAGTTGCCTGGTTATACAAACATCCCGCTACTTCCCTGTCTCCCGAAAGGACAATGGCTGACTGCAAGACGAGGGCAGTTTAAGCCAGGGAACTCATAAGCTGAGTCAAATAGTCTAGAAGTAGTAAAAAATAAAATAAAAAAATTAAAAAAGACATTAGCGTACTGAAAGGGTTACATCATAATACAGACAGTGGGTATTAGTGTTCAAAAGGCAGTGAACGAATGTGTTTAGATGTGATTGAATAACAAATAATAATAATAATACTCTTCCCTGCTTCGTGTGAAGACAATTGAAGACTGGCAAAACACAACGATAATGCTGTCACTACTAACGCGTATTTTTGATGGTCCGACTTTTCCGCTATGTGTTCATCATTACTGGGAATATTCTCTCTCTCTCTCTCTCTCTCTCTCTCTCTCTCTCTCTCTCTCTAAATGCACCCTTGACCTTCTAACCTGACTTCCCTTGCCGGATAGATAGATAGATAGATCGATAGATAGAGATACAAATACCAATACACTCCACAACAAGCAATCCAACAAGGCCACACAGCGTCCTCGTAAGGCATGTCAATAAATCACGTAGTGAAGTGCTCGTATAATTGCCAGTCCCTTCAGCTCGAGGCCGCCATCGTTGCATGCTCCCTGCTGTCTCCTGTCGGTCTGGCTCAGCTTTTGGGGAGAGTTTATAGAGAGGAGGAACTGAGTGTAGGGTGGATTCTCGTCACCCAAAACTAAACATCAATAATAATAATAATAATACGGTGATGATAATAATAATAATAATAATAATAATAATAATAATAATGATGATAAAAGCCACCACCATCACCACCACCGGCATGAAGTTAAAGAGAATAAAACACTGCTATCCAAACTGCATGATTTTACCCACAAGTTCAATAATAGCTACCTGTTTGCCAATCCCCGTCATATAAGAGTACAAGGTGCACTGCGCGTAAACAATGTAGTGGTGGTGGTGAGGGGAATGTGATGTGTTTGTATTGTGTATTTATGGGCTGTCTGTGTAGGTAGCCAAAAATAGTGTGTGTGTGTGTGTGTGTGTGTGTGTAAAATCTCTCTCTCTCTCTCTCTCTCTCTCTCTCTCTCACACACACACACACACACACACACACACACACACACACACACACACACACACACACACACACACACACACACACACACATTCCCTTTTTACTGCTCTCGCTTGCACACACATGCCTTCTTTTTGTACTGTCTCACTTCACTTTTTATTCCCCTCTCGCTTACCCACACACTCTCTCTCTCTCTCATCCAGACAAATGTTCACTCCCTCCTACTCTCCTTTTCCTCTTCTTCCTTCCTTCCTCCTCTGAACACCCTCTTCCTTCTTCCTTTTCCGCCTCACTTTCCCCTGATCGTTCTTCTCTTTTCCAATTGCCAAGTTTCCGATTCTGTTATTTTCTTTCTCTCTTTTTCCTGCTCCTTTTTTAATATCTTTCATCCTTGCATTCACTCCTTTCTATATTATTTTTCTTGTGTATTTAGTGGTTGGTGGGACGATCACCATACCCCTCCACTCATACGATGTAGCACTTCCCACAGGTGACTGCACAGTTTACTACGTTGGGTGGTAACTATATCCTCCACAAACGGACGCCGGTTGATCTAGTGGGTTGAGGCTCTTCAGAGGGGGGAGTGACTCAAAAGGGTTTAAGTTGAAGGATGGGTAGGGGTTTATTGCGCACATACTGTCGCTCAAAGAAGAGTAACTGGTCATCATCGCACTGAATATCTGGAATAAATGGCCGAACCGATGGACTCCACGATCCTGATGGGCCAGTAAAAGATTGGATGATGGATGGATGGATGGATAGACGTAGGGACAGATAGATGGATGGATGGATAGACGGAGGGACAGATAGATGGATGGATGGATGGATAGACGGAAGGACAGATAGATGGATGGATGGATGGATAGACGGAGGGACAGATAGATGGATGGATGGATAGACGTAGGGACAGATAGATGGATGGATGGATAGACGTAGGGACAGATAGATGGATGGATGGATAGACGGAGGGACAGATAGATGGATGGATGGATGGATAGACGGAGGGACAGATAGATGGATGGATGGATGGATAGACGGAGGGACAGATAGATGGATGGATGGATGGATAGACGGAGGGACAGATAGATGGATGGATGGATAGACGGAGGGACAGATAGGCTAGATGGATGAATGGATAGACGGAGGGACAGATGGAAGGATGATTGGATGGATGGGTTATGGATGAACGGACGGACGGAAGGAAGGACAGATGGATGGATGGATGATGAATGTAAAGAAGGAAGGACGGAAGAAAGAAAGGAAGGAAGGGTGGATGCACGTCAATTATTTCTAATGGTTTCCTTTCCAAACGTCTTTGCTATCTTTATTTTTTTTTACCTTCTTTGCTTCTGTATATATTATATAATTTTGTGCTTTCGTCGTTCTCTCTCTCTCTCTCTCTCTCTCTCTATCCTAATCTCGCTTCAGCATAACCTACCAATATCTTTTTTCTTTTTTTTGTTTTGCTTCTCTCATCCTGACAAATGCTCCCTCCTTCTTCCTTCTCCTTTCCCTCTATTTCTTCCCTCCTTCCGCCTCTAAGCATCCTCTTCCCTCCTCCTTTCCACCTCGCTTGCTCCCTGCTGTTCTCTTCTTCTCATTTCCAATAATTCTCTCTCTCTCTCTCTCTCTCTCTCTCTCTCTCTCTCTCTCTCTCTCTCTCGTTATTCCTACCTCGCTTCAGCATACCAATATCTTTTTTTTTTTGATTGCCTTTGTTTCTTTTTTCATGTTTTGCTTCTCATCCTGACAAATGCTTTCTCCTTCTTCCTTCTCCTTTCTTATTCTTCCGTCCCTCCGCCTCTAAGCATCCTCTTCCCTCCTCCTTTCCACCTCGCTTGCTCCCTGCTGTTCTCTTCTTCCAGCCTTCTCTTTTCCAATAACTCTCTCTCTCTCTCTCTCTCTCTCTCTCTCTCTCTCTCTCTCTCTCTCTCTCTCTCCGCACTCACTTGAACACAATGTTAAATAAGTCTCCTCTTAAACACATTCAATAGTTTCCTCTTTCCTTCCTTACTCTCACTTTCCTCCTCGTCCTCCTCCTCCTCCTCCACACACACACACACACACACACACACACACACACACACACACACACACACACACACACACACACACACACACATCCATATATACAACACAAGACAAATTTAGTACCCTCTTCGAATACTTTTCCCATTTCTCCCACTTTTTCCCCTTCCTTCCTCCATCTTTATTCCCTCTTTCCCTTTTTTTTCCATATTTTCTTATCAATTCTTTCCTCCCCCTCTCCTTCCCTATCCTTCCCCTTTCGTCTCATTCCTTCTTCCTTCCTCCTTCTATCTTTCTCGTCTTCCTACTCTCACCTTGCCTCCTCCTTCCTCCTTATCTCTTCTTAACTCTTGTAAGTTCAAAGTATTCCTTCTTGTCTAGCCTATATCTCTTTTCCTTCCTTCTCTCCCTCCCTGTTTGTTATTCTCATTTTCCCTCTTATCTCCTTTTCCTTCCATCCCTCCTTCCTTGTTTATTATTTTTCCTTTTTCCCTTCCTCTCCCTTATCTCCTCCTTTCCAATCTCTTTTTCCTCCTCTTCCTCCCTCCCTGCTAAATCTCTTCCCGTTCCCCCCCCCTCCTCTCTTTTATCTCTTATTTTTTCCACTTTCTCTGTCTTCTCTCGCTCCCTCGTTTCCTTCCACCATCCCTCCCTCCCCTGTGCATTTTCTTCTTCGGTTCCTCCCTCCTCATTTATTTTTCTTCTCCCTTGCCTCCTCTCTCTCTCTCTCTCTCTCTCTCTCTCTCTCTCTCTCTCTCTCTCTCTCTCTCTCTCTTTCTCCAAATATCATTTCTGTACTTCTTTCACAACGCCCTTCATCCCGTTCATTCTGTTTTAAATCATCATCATTTTCTTCTTATTCTTTTGTTTTTTCCTTCATATTCTTTTTTTTCCTTCATTTCTTCTTTTTCTTCTCTAACTTGCTTTCCCCTTTCCCCCTCTTTCCTTTTTCTTCCCTCTCAGTTCAGTATTCCTCTCTCCCTTTCCCTTCTCATTTATACTTCAGTCTTTTTCCCATTCATCATCTCCCCAGTGCTTGCCCTTCTTTCTTTGACACTATCCTTCCCTTTCCCCCTTCCTCGTGTCTTGTCCTAACGCTTTCTGTTCCTCATTTGTCCCTCTTTTCTTTCCTTCCCCCCTCCTCTTTGTAGCAATTCCTTCTTCCGTACTCTTCCTTTACCTTTCCTCTTCTTCCTCATCCTCCTCTTCCTTTATTAAACGTTCCTCTGCCTCTTCCTCTTCCCTCTACTTCGTTCCTGCCCTCTCTTTCCTCTTCGTCTTCCCCTTGCTTCTTTCCTTCCTTCTCGTTCTTCCACATCCACTCTTCCATCTTGTCATTCCCCACCCCTTTTTCTTGTACCTACTTCGCTTCTCTTTCTTCTCTTCTCCTTTCTCCTTCTTCATTCTCCTCCTCCTGTCTCCTATTCCTTCTCTGTCTTTTCCCTCCTTCCTTCAAGCTTCCTGTCCCTCCTCCTTCTCTTCATCCTTCTTCCTTCTTAACCACTTGATGCAAATTTCCTTCTTTCCTTTCCCCCACCTGTCTTCCTTTCCCTTCTCCTCTTCTTCCCGTCATCCATTTCCTCCTCTTTTTCTCCTCCAGTCTCTTCTCTCCCTCTTCTCCTCCCGCCCTCTCCGCCACCTACTCTCTCGCCCATAACTTTGACCAGACCACAAGGCACCATATGCGATTACATAACAGTTGCTTCCCCCCCCCCAGCTCTCTCTCTCTCTCTCTCTCTCTCTCTCACCCATACACAAACCAACCTATCCCATGGGACTTCTACCTCTTTCTACCCCCATCTCCCTCTCTCTCTGTACACATTACCACGTCCACACCCATTCACCTCTCTCTCTCTCTCTCTCTCTCTCTCTCTCTCTCTCTCTCTCTGTACACATTACCACGTCCACACCCATTCACCTCTCTCTCTCTCTCTCTCTCTCTGTACACATTACCACGTCCACACCCATTCATCTCTCTCTCTCTCTCTCAACTAACCTATCCCCTCCTACACCTCACCTCGTCTCTCATTCATCAGCATTCACACATTACCACATCCACACGGCCCCCTCCTCTCTCTCTCTCTCTCCTACATATTTACACGGCCATCCAGTAAACCAGAAAAATGGTAAATCTGTAAATAACTTGGCCCTCGGGTCTTCCGGTCTAGCGGTGTAGGCTTTATCATCATTCTTACCGCCTGTGTACGTGGGGAGGTCGTGTTTTTGGTTGCCCCTGCGTGTGTGTGTGTGTGTGTGTGTGTTTATTATGTCTCGTGTGTTTGCCTGTCTGTGTGTTTATGTATCTTTGTCTATGTCTTTCTGTCTGTGTCTGTGCTTGTCCGGCTGTTCAGGGATCTAACTTCGTAATCCCTTCAGTACGCCGACGCACATTAAAATTTTCATCCTGCTCTCGTCACTTTTTTTTTTCTTCACCTGTACATACTTTTTCCATCTGTAGGCATTACGTATAATCTTCATTCACCCCTTCATTGCAAAACGACTCCCATAAATTGAATGAAAAAGAAATCTGCCTGTCCCCCGTCTCGGAGCATTCTGATTATTGTTCCTGTTGTCTTTATTGCTTCTATTACTATTATCAGTATCATTGTTAATCATCATCAGTCTTCATCATTATTTTTATTATTGCCGTTATTATTATTATTATTATTATTATTATTATTATTATTATAGTTGTTTCTATATCATCATCATCATCAGCTACAACATGCACACTCTTCGCACACCAAGTTGGCCCCTGCTGACGTCATAGGTATGGTTGCCAGCTCTCTCCACCAGGCAACATTTTAAATCTGAATAAATTACTGAAGGAAGCACCGAAATCTGTCACATTAGCCTAGTTGAGTTTTAGAATCAGATATTGGGTTTTGCAATATTAAATTTGCGTTTTTATCCTCCTTGCTGCTGTATTTTTTTATTTTCTGTCTTTATTTATTATTTTTTTGGGGGTGTTTCCTTCTTAACTCTTCTTTTTTTCTTCTAAATTTTCCTTCTAAATTTATGTCGGCCCTTTCTTCCTTGTTTCTTTTTTTCCTTCATCGTTTTTCTGATCTTCCTCCTTATTACTCTCTCTCTCTCTCTCTCTCTCTCTCTCATTCATTTTTTCTCATTTTTCCCTCCTCGTTCTCTCCCTGCTTCTCCCTCGTGGTTTTCCCCTCTTCAGCATAATTTATTCAATCCTGTCTTTGTCCTCATCCTCCTCTTAACTCTTCTTTCTTTATGCGACACCTCTTTCTTTGAAGCACCGCTCCGTCTGTGTCTGTCTGTCTGCCTGTCTATCTTCCCTGTCTGTTTGTCGTTGATATACTCAACTTGTGTGTTTATTCCTGTCTTTCTGTGATACTCGAAGTCTCTCTCTCTCTCTCTCTCTCTCTCTCTCTCTCTCTCTCTCTCTCTCTCTCTCTCTCCACTATTCTCCGTTGCCCAGTACGGTACTATAGCCTACTTCCTACTTATATCTCTTCCTCTCCCCATTATTCTCTCCTCTCTCCCTCTTCTCTTCTTCCTTTCTGTCCCTCCCATCTTCACCTATCCCCTTTCCTTATATTCTTTCTCTCTTCTTTTTTCTTTCTTCTTATCCAAGACTCATAAAAAAGATATCACAGTCATGGTCTTCTCTGTAATAAGCTGCCACGAAAGGATCATTAAGTCTGTTGCAGGTTGCTTTCATTTTTACCCCCACTTTTTTCTCCCCTCCCTCCCGCCTTCCTTCCTCCCTCCCCCGCTCCCTCCCTCCCTCCCTCCCTCCCTCCTCTCGGTTCCGACCGTATCCCCCATTCTCCCTTTTCACTTTCCTCCCATTGTCGTCCTCCTAAACCATGTTTCTCTCTCCCTCTCTCTCTCTCTCTCTCTCTCTCTCTCTCTCTCTCTCTCTCTCTCTCATGTTATTTATCTCCTCCCTCCCTTCTTCCCCTCTCTGTCTTGTAATCCCAAGTCTCCTGTTTTCTTTGTTCCCTCCTACTTCTCTAGGCTATCCTCCTTCCCTCCTCTCTCTCTCTCTCTCTCTCTCTCTCTCTCTCTCTCTCTCTCTCTCTCTCTCATCCTTCCTTCTTTCCCTCCCTCCCTCTCTTCTTTTCGTTTGTCGCACTCTAATCTTCTCTTTCTCTTTTCTCTCCCTCTCGTTTTCCTCCTTCCCTCCCTTCTTCCTCTTCTCCCTCTTTCCCTCCTGCCTCTCCTCTCCCTGTGGCGGCTCAGGTGGGAGGGGACAAGAGGTGCTCCCCTTTAAGTCCACCTCACCTTCCCTCCCTCCCTTCCTCCCTTTCCTTCCTTCCTCCCTCCCTCCCTCCCTTCCTTTCCTTCCTTCCTTCCTTCCTTCCTTCCCCCTATTCTCCCTCTCTCATGTACTGGCTCCCTTCCTTCTCTTTGTTTCCATTGCTCTTTCTCTTCACTTCCTCTCCCTTCCCTTCTCTCTTATTAGCTTTTCCTCCTTCCCCTTCTGTCACAATCATCCTTTTCCCTCCCTTCGTCCTTTCTCTTCCCTTCCCTTTCATCACATTCCCTCCCGCCCATCCCTTCACTTTCCCTTTTTTCCTTCTGCCATAATCATGTATTCTATCCCTTCCAACTATTTTGCCTATTGCGTTTTCTCTTTATGTTCTGCCTTTCCCTTCCCATCCCCACGTATTCTCCGCGTTTTGTGACCTCTCTCATCATCTTTACTTTCCTTCTCTCTGTTTCCCCTCCTTCGTGTTGTTCTTACCCTTCCTTTTCCCGCTTTTTTCCTTTCATCAGTTCGCTGTTTTTTATTCCTTCATTTCCCATCATTATCTTTACGTTCTTTCTGTCATTCTTTCTACCTTCGTGTTTTTCGTACCTTTCTTCTTTGAATTTTTTTCCTTTCATCAGTTCTCCATTTTTTTTTTTTTTTTTTTTTTTTTTTTTTTTTTTTTGGCCTCATTAACCCTTCCATGGTCGGGACAGTTTTATTACTGCTGACGACATGCAAATTTTTTCATAAGATCATCATTAATTCACTCCTCCTTTATTTCCATCTTCCATTCCCTATATCTCTGTTTTTCATTCTCCCTTTCCTTCCACTTTTCCTACTTTGCCCTTAACCCACTCCTTCCTTTATCTCCCTCTTCCTTCCTCTATCTCTTCTCCCTTTCCTTCTCCCACTCCTTTCACCTTTCCTTCTGCTCTCTTGCACTCTCATTTCC
>NC_137039.1:23606497-23641497 GCF_032717465.1 Coenobita brevimanus | reverse complement strand
TCTGTCTATCAGTCTATCTGTTTTCACACACACACACACACACACACACACACACACACACACACACACACACACACACACACACACACACACACACCCTCAGGGACGCATCTGATAAGCATGGCCTGCTCTCCCTCACAGACCAGCTTAATGCCCAGCCCCCTGCATAATTATCAACACCAGACCAGGAAGTAGTTAAGGATAATTTTTAGACCTGGGGAGTTGAAGAGGTCAAGGGTTATTATTATCAGTGTTACCATTATTAACATTACTATCATGTCTGTTATCATCACCGACGCCTTCACTCCCCTATTTTATCATATTTTCATCCCACCTTGACATGAATATGATGAATCTGGGAAGGACTATTTTTGGTGGAAGGGTTAATGAAGGCTAAATCTAACTATTTTAGATCCCCAAAACCCTCTTCCAAGCTGAATAAAATCGTCTGAAGATAGCAGGAATGAAACAGAAAATATGCCGCCGTAGTAGAGGTTACGATTATTACGGTACGGTACCATGAGTTTCGTTGTATAAAGGATAGGCTGATCAGTCTTAGGATTTTTCAGACTGGTAATCAGACTATGTGCTGTGTGTGGTAGGAAATGAATCTGTAAAATAGCATCTGTACGCATTAGGCCCACTCCAGGATCAGACCTTTTCAGAGGGAGATTGACTGCTAACACGCTCTTCTTCATGCTGGACAAGTACGAATTAGAAAGGAGTGAGAGGGGTGTTTTTGAGTGTCGAGTTATTGCATGGGCTTAGCGAGTATGTGTCCGAGATTATACATTATGGCATCGATATGAACAAAGTGCGAACATTAACTAACTGCTGAAAGGACACACTACTATTCTTGTTTTACTTTAACTTGGCCTAAACATTGCCATCTCCCCATCTTCAATGCGAACATTAACTAACTTCTGAAAGGACACACTACTATGCATGTTTTACCCTAATTTGGCCCAAACGTAGCCATCTCCCATCTTGAATGTTGAGTTTTAGTAATAGATCAACACTTGAATCTGATCTTCGTCACACACACACACACACACACACACACACACACACAAAAAAGATGCGAAAAGGATGAAGAGTCTTGGAACTGTCTGCTTATGACATTGAGCAGAAAATCTGGGTCAAGTTAAGATGAAAGTAGTGTAGCACCAACTTGAAATGTCCGCCATGGATGGATTCGAACCCGGACTGTAAGTTGCTGCAGGCCATGTAACAGCAACGCAGGAATAGAAAACGACTAGCTACAATAATTTTCAAACCTCGGACTTACATATAATGGCAGAGAAAAACAAATCTAATGGTCCCTTTGAGGCCGCTTTCCAAAAAAAATCTGTCCAAAAATCAGCGTGATCAATAGCTCCCTTGCCCTTTCTGCCACAGCGCCATGGATTATTTCACAGAGGCTGCCGCGTGGAAGTAATAACAGGGGCACAGGCCTGCGCTAATTACCATCCCTGTTGCCCTCATTATCATCAGTATTAGTCTTGGGATGTAAGGCTGGACGTAATTAGAGAGGAGGAGCGACGCATCCCCTCTCCTCATCTCCCTACCCCGTCCTGACCCCCTTGCTGTCTCCGTAGCCTCCCGTTCCCTGCCGTCTCTCCTCCTCTCCCCTGTCCCCCTGTTACCCCCTTACCTCTCCCCTGCCCCCCTGTCACCTCCTTACCCCTGCATCTTATCTCAAGCACTCCGCCTCCCTTATCCCCATATCCCCTCCTCCCCTACCGTCTCTCATCTCCTACCCTGCTCCCCTGTTACCCTTTACCCCTCCCCCCTTATCTCACACCCTCCACATCCCTTATCCCCTTCCCGTACCGTCTCCCTTTCACTTCCCGGCTTCCAGTTACCCTTTACCCCCTTATCTCCAACCCTTCCCCTCTCAAATACCCTTATCTCCTTCCCACACTGTCTCCCCTCCCTTCCTCTACTCAACTTTTACCCCTTACCCCTTCCCCCCTTATCTCAAACCCCTTTATCACCTTTGCCCCCCTCTCCTACCGTCTCTCTACCTGTCTCCCTTTATCTCCAGCCCTCCCCCTCCCTTATGCCCCAAACTCCCCTCCCCTACAGTCTCTTCTTCCCTCCTCTGCCCCCTGTTAGGCCATACCCCTCCCTCTTATCTCGAACCCCCTTCTCCTGCCTCATCTGACAGCCTCTCCACTGCAATTACCTCAAGAATTTACGAGATTGCCCTCAAAGACTTCCCCTCTTCCCCATCCCCCACCCACTCCCTTCCCCCCCTTGAAATTGCCCCTCCTCACCCCCCCCGACAAACGAAACCTTCCACTTCTCCAAAATCCCCCTCGCCATCTCCCAGACCCTCCGTTCCCCCCCTTGAAATTCCCCCTCCCCATCCCCCCACAAACGAAACCCTCCACTTCTCACAACCCCTCTCCCAGAAAGTCACCCTTAATTAAATAAAGGAATAAATAAATTAAATCAGTTATATTCATCCCCTTACCAATCCCCCGAACTCCCCTCCCCTCCTCAAATCCCCTTCCCCTCAGAAAAAAAAAAAAAAAAGCTTCTTCCTCCCTAAAAAAAATAAATAAGTAATAAATATGAATTTAAAAAAACCTTACATTTCCCGCTTTCCAACTCCCAACGTCCCCATCCCGCTCTCCAAAAACCCATTCCGCCCTCCCAAAACAGCTTCTCTCCCTCCCAAAATAAATAAATACATAAATAAATTCAATACCAAATGAATCCTTGACACTCCCCCCATGCCCCAACCTCCAAAGTCCCCCCCTCCCCTTCATTTCCAAAAGAAAATAAAAACCCCCCTTCCCTTCCCCCCAGAATATCTCCCCCCCTACTCCTCTCAAAATCCGTGCCCGGCAAAATGTATAATTCATGGGGAGGGGGCATAATTTTGAACTGCTTGCATGGAAATTAGGTATCTGGCCCCCACGCTCGTGTGTGTGGGCGGGTTTAGGCTCGTTGGGGCTTCGCTATATTGCCTACCGGGTGTTGGTATAGAAAACTGGGGTATATACCGTATTATCTTTATTTATTTATTTTATTTAACCCAGATGAATGGCTTGTGTTCTAGTGGGTTAAGGCATTTCAAAAAGATGTGCGTGTTAATTATTTAGATTCTTTAACAACATCTGGCCGCCTTGCGGTCTAGTGGATTCAGGCGACCAAACATGAATGAGTTGACAGCAGAAAGTTTACATAAATCACATGATACTGAGGAAGAGCGAGTAGCCTGGTCACTATATCCTGATCACAAAACCCTACTCTCCTGGCGCCCTAGGATGATGGATAAATGGGTTGAGATTCTTTACCTTTGGAACTGTTTCGGTAAAGGCCAAACAGGAGTGAGTAGAATATGCTAAGCACACATATTTACCAACTTCAGGGCGAAATACAATAAATATTATGTAGTTCGCCTTTAGCTATAGTTTACTGAGATTCTTTGAAGTAGTTGGGGTTCGCGTATATTCCTTTATGGGAGTTACAGAAAACGTGGGGCTAGCGTATATAGAAATTTGGATACGGGTATACACAGAAAACGGAGTACCGGTGTATACAGAAAATGAGGTACCGGTATGAATAAAAACTGGGGTAGTAGTATATGAATAAAAAACTGGGTACCAGTTTATGTTGAAAATGGGATACTATTTTTTTTTTTATAGTTACTGGTATGCATAGAAAATGGTGTATACTCGTGGCTGACTTGGCTTCTGAGGATCGGGGGGGGGGGCAATATTGAAAATCCCTGGTTACTTTTTTTTTTTTTTTTTTTGCCTATTTCCTGGAGTGGTTTTCATATTTTTGGACCAGCTTGATTGATCGCGTTCCAAGGAGCTTCCCCCCCCCCCTCTCTCTCTCTCTCTCTCTCTCTCTCTCTCTCTCTCTCTCTCTCTCTCACTCAACCACGAATTTAGCATTAATTCAAAATAGGTGAGGTCTGATTTTGAGGGGTCTATTGCGCTCCACATAATAATATTCGATTCACAACGAACGTTCATAATTTACCTGAGAGGAAAAAATCTAACATGTAAAAAGAAAACAGATAAAACTCACGCCCTTCTCCACCAGCGTCCCAAAAGCTGAATAAAATCATCATCTAGAGGAAATAAAGCAGTAAAAAACGTCTTCAGGATGGGATAAATAAAGAAGACATTATTAAGGTAAAGGAGGTGACGCCCATCCTAAGAGTATTGATTCCTTTGGCTCCGAGAAGCAATTGTGTCTCCTAATAAGAGTGTCAGGCGGGGGATCCATAGTGATAAATAATGGGCTTTACGTAATGGCCGTCGCTATTTTGTTTATTTATTTATTGACATTCTGAAATAATGGCCGAGGTTACCATACGTTCGGCATTTACCCCATCCCATAACTTCAGCAGGGAATTAAGGGCTAGGATGATGTTGATAATGAGAGTGGTGATGTTGATGTTGATGATACCGTTTTCATTCTATTCTTGCCACTACCAGACGAAGTTATGTAACAAAGAAAAGACCTCCTGCATTGTAACACTTAACACTGCTTTCAGAAATAAATAGCGAGCCGTGAAATAAGAACAGTGGATAAAGATCAAGGGAAGAAAATGGATATATAAACAATGTATTGATTGGTAAGGGGAAATGGCAGGTGGGGACATGATGACGTATGCAGTGACGTCACAAGGTAAACAAAAGATGGCGTAGGGAAGATTCTGAATTACATAGGCCGTAGTTGCGGTCAGTAGTTCCTTAGCAGCTTCTCCAAACCATAGTAAGATTTATTTTTCGTACCACCAGGCAATGTGATTTTTAGGAAAGAACTTTTAGTGTTTTATGTATTTGGGAGAGAGAGAGAGAGAGAGAGGATGTTCCTAAGTACCACTCTACTGATTCGATCTCTTAACCCATTCAGCTCGAGGACGTCATTACAATATCATCTTTGCAGCTACCAGGCCATATTATCAGTCTTAGGATAGTGTTTTGGAACCGGAGGGACGCGAGAGCCTTCATCAACCCTTACATTACAAGACGGCTCTCAAAAGGTGAATGAAATCGACAGCAGCAGTGGAAAAAAATAAAAGAAAAGGGAAAAGAAAAAAAAAAAAACGTCCTGGGGCTTATGGGATGAAGTACCGTTATCACTTCAGAGTTTCCATCCTCTGAGTATCGTTTCGAAAATTTTCGTACTCCCAAAGCATCATCCTGCTGTTTCGACCCCGTACAGGCTATAACCCTTGCGTTTTTAAAGTCCATTCTTCCTACCTGCAGGCGATTTCAATCACTGCACGATAATTGTTGGAACTGGAGGGGTGAGATAATTAACCATCCTCTCTACTTAGGGGCTTTCTTACACTGAATAAAACCGTCAGGAGGCAGCAAAGATACAGTATAATCGTACTGAAGCGGGTATCATTCCAGTATACCGAAGCTCTGAGTATCGTTTCACAATTTCGAAGCCCCGAAGCATCGTACCACTAAATCGGCTGGCTATTTCGCCCCGTTATTTCGGAACAGTTTATCGCTGCTTATCCGGAATTTACGGACAACGGGGGGCACGTGCCGCATTTTTGAGAGATAATGAAGATGTACGAGGGAGAGAGAAAGAGAGGGAGGGGGGGGGAGGTGAAACGGTGGGTGAAGATAAGAGTGTATGACAGTGTTTTTTGCACCATCAGGAGTGTAGGGGCCTGGGGCTAGGCTATTCAGTCCCGACCTATAAGACTAGTGTAGCAAGTCCCACCCGATCATGAGTGACATGATGTGAGCAATAAACCTCAACGATCGCTCAGATGGGAACCCTTACAGGTCTGATCTGGGTGGATCGTCGTAACTCACTAGGTCACCAGGCGTTATTTGGGTACTAGGCTTACTATCGATGTAGTAATTGGTTTCTGTGTTACAGGAAAAATTTGGCATGACAGTGCTACCTGATGGCAGCAATACATCAAGTGAATGGACGGTCAGCGTCCTTAACTACCAGGTGCTAGGATGGTATATCAACAAAATAAAATCGTCTAGTGTAAGCTTAAACAAATTATTCAAGTGCACCAGTAGCAGCAAAAGGGTTGAGACTCCAAGTAGTAGTAATTGTTGCTGCAGTCCCATGTTCATCTGAACGTGAACCCGGTGGACAGCAGGCTGAAGTTGCCTGCCTTTTACAGTCCACCATCCTCCTTTCGTGCGACAGGGAGTGGACGGAGAGACTTTTGTATAACCAGGCAGTGGAGCCACCCAATTTTGTTAATACCATCACGTGAAGGCTTTCCTCTCCAGTATCCCCACTGGTAGCCTAATGAAGTTAAATAAAACAAATGGAACAAACATCGTGACCACTTAAGACACCTAACACAACTAAACAAAACATGGAAGTCAAACACAGTGCAAAGATAGTACAGTATGTTGCATAAAGCCTACCCACTAAAGTCACGTAAAGCGCTTGCAAGTGGTTATAACACACAGCCGAATGGTCTTACAAGAGGCTGTAGCTACCTCTCTCTCTCTCTCTCTCTCAAAAATGCATTGGGAGTGATCATTGGGGAGATTTACTGATGCAGTATATATATCCCTGAGGTCATTTCTCTCTCTCTCTCTCTCTCTCTCTCTCTCTCTCTCTCATCTACTGTCTTTATTTGTACATTTTTGTCCCAGCCCTTCAAACACTTATTTATTTAATTTCCAAGATGCTGCGCACCTTTTGAAGCGGCCCTGTCTGTCAGTCACTCCCAAGGTATTTCGGACGCCATTAACTTTGCCCCATAAGACGGCCCTGACGATCCCGCATTATTCTGAGACCTTTGTTCTTGTTGCTTATGTTTTTGTTATATTCTCAATTTCCATTTTTTCTGTCTCGTATGATCCTTTTTTCTCACCTTGCTTTTTAATTCTCTTTCTTCATTCTTCTTCATCTTCATCATCTACTGTACGTCTTCTTCGTCATCATCTTCTTCTTCCTCTATTTCTTCTACTTTTCTTTCTTCTCCTTCTTCATTTTTCTTCTTCATCTCTTCCTTCTTCTTCTCTTTCTTCTTTTTCTTCTTCCACTAAGCTCTCATATTTTTCTTCGCCCTTCCTTCTGGTCCTTCTTCTCCTCCTCCTTCGTCCGGTCTTTCTTTCCTCCATTCTCTCTTCCTTCTCTCTGTTTTCTTTAACTCTCCCCCTGTATATATTTGTTCCCTTCCTTCCTGCCTCTATCCCATTTCCTTTCCAATTACAACTTCGAACTCTCTGTCTGTCTGTCTCTGTCTGTCTGTCTGTCTGACTGTCTGTCTGTCTGTCTGTCTCTCTCTCTCTCTCTCTCTCTCTCTCTCTCCAGCAATTACAACTTCTGACACCTCCTCTCCCTCCGTCTTATTTGCTCCAAGTCTCTCCCTTAGACCCAAGACAGAGGAGAAAGAAAGAAAAGATATCTCACTTTCTTCTCTTTATGTTATTTTTCGTGTAGGCAATTTTTCCTTTCTTTTTTCTTCCTTTTTTCATTCCTTCCTTTCTTTTTTCTTCCCATTATTCTTAATTTCCTGTATTTTTTCTCGCCTTTTTTTCTATTTCTTTCCTTCCTTTTTCTTACCTTTATTCTTTTTCTTTCGATTGTTTTTCCCTCTTTTCTTTCCACGTCCCTGTTTTCTCTCCTTTCTTTCTTTTTTCTTATCTTTATTCTCATTCTTTTCGTTTTTCTCTTTATACTTTCCTTCCTTTCTCATTTTCCTCCCTTACCTTTTTCACGCTATTCTTTTTTTTTTTTTTTTTTCCGTGTCTCATTTTCCTTTTTGTCTTCCTTTTTATGTGGCTTCATTTCTTCTTTTATGGGTTCTTGCTTAGTTCCTTCTTTCCTGTCAGAATTTATTTCTTTCCTTTACGCGCTTATCGTCTTGGCCCATATACGCAAACATCTCTCTCTCTCTCTCTCTCTCTCTCTCCATTTTGTGTCTTCATCATTAAGGTTAAGCGCTCGAACGGAAATCCGGGAATGTCACCACCAGCAACACCACCACCAGTTCCACCACCACCATATTTTACCATGTAGTATGCCAACACTTTCGTTTTTATTATTTGATCACTGTGTTACAATGATAATAAAGAATGTGGAGAGAGTAAAGCCAAATTGACAAAAATGATGCCTAAAATGAGGTTACAACGCATATGAGGAACGTTTATAGGCACTAAATTAGCTAAACGTGAATTGACAAACAGGACATAAGACAAACGTTTGTATGGACCAAATTTGACTGAGAAACAAGACATAAGAGAAACGTTTGTATGAATTAAATTTGACTGAGAACAAGACATAAGAGAAACGTTTGTATGAATTAAATTTGACTGAGAACAAGACATAAGAGAAACGTTTGTATGGACTAAATTTGACTGAGAAACAGGACATAAGAGAAACGTTTGTATGAACCAAATTTGACTGAGAAACACAAGAGAAACGTTTGTATCGACTAAATTTGACTGAGAAACAAGACATGAGCAACGTTTGTATGGATTGAATTTGACTGAGAAACAAGACATAAGAGAAACGTTTGTATGAGCTAAATCTGGTTAACGTATCAGAGTCAACAGCATAGTATGGCAGGCGATAAACGTTTCACAATAGGACACATCACACTGAATCCAACAGGTAAAAAATTGATGGCAAAAAGGTGTCCAGCCAGGTGAGGCAAATGATTTCTTTCTTAAATAGGGAGGTAAACACGAGGAGAAAACCACCCAGCAACGAGGTAGACTGCGATACAGAACTGGCAATAAATCACCGGTAGATTATCCGTACTTTGAATTGGCAACTCGAAGAGCCATATTATGCTTCTGGTTGGGAATGTTGAATTGAATTGGGGATTTTGATACCCATTTGTGTGTGTGTGTGTGTGTGTGTGTGTGTGTGTGTGTGTGTGTGTGTGTGTGTGTGTGTGTGTGTGTGTGTGTGTGTGTGTGTGTGTGTGTGTGTGTGTGAGAGAGAGAGAGAGAGAGAGAGAGAGGGCAGGTTTCTCCTTGACCTATGACCTTACTTTCTGACCTTTTCTGTTAAAGCTCTCTCCAAAAGACGATTACCACCCAGTGCATTTTTTTTCTGCCATATATATCGCGAGGACACAACCACGGCGCGATACTATTAAACACAATTTTTACTTTCCCTTAAGAATGAAGACGATGAAGAATACAGTGTCCATTCATCCTATCCTGTGAAATTTCCCTGCCATCACCCGCTGTATTTCACGATCATCCTTTGCAGTTCGCTTTTCGTGACGGCTTCGGCTGGAGGAAATGAGAGGGTGGGTAGGATGGGATACTTCTTTTATATATATTTTACCTTGGGATCATATCATAAAAACCGGGATCGCCAAGGTGTGAAGAAGGACTGGATTTTTTTTTTTTTTTACAATGTCTAGGGTGCGCGATGTTAAAACTTTCGATTTATATATATTTTTTGCATCATTGGTAAAAATTGTCGACTTTTAACATCATTACGGGCAAGCTAAATAGTGTAAATATGGGAACTATTACACGTGTTTACAAATGACTGTCAGAAATTAAGGGCATGCTAACACCTTTACGCACTCAGTTTTAACAATACGGCTTTTGACTTAGAATAAATACCATAATCAAAAGCTAAGCCCGTACCTAAGCCTGGGAAAAAGTGGATCCGCTTGTGTTTGCTTTCCTGCGTGATGCTTTGTACTCGCTCTGTAGCTTTTGTCTTTCTTACCTTTTCTATTCTGTCCTTTTCACCTCCCTTCCTCCCCTTCGTCACATTCTTCCATGCACCCTCCTTCCCTCCCTCCTACACATCCATCCTTACACCCTCCCTCCCTTCCTCCCCTGTCTTCACCCTTCCTCTCCCCTCTACTTCCTCCATCACACCTTCCCTCCCTCTCTACGTTCGGTTCCATCCTTACACCCTTCCCCCTCCCCTCCCATCCCTTCCATCCTTAGACCCCTTCCCATTGTGCACCTCTAACCATACCTTCCATTCATTCTTTCTCCATCTTTCCTTCCTCCCTCCACCTCTTCCACGTTTTCTTATCTCTTCTCCATTCACCCCTCTCTCCCTATTTTTCTCTTTCCGTTCCTCCTCCCATTCCCCTTTCTCTTCTTCCACCCCTTTCTCTCTCTCCACTGATCATTCCCCGCCCTTACCTCACTCCTTCTTTCTCTTCCTTCCTTCCATCACCCCACCCTCCTTCCTCCTCCATTACCTTCGTTCTTCCCACTCGTATCACATGCCTCCCATCCGCTCCTCCGCATAGTTTCTTCTCCCTAATTCCTCCCTTTTTCCCTCCTCTCCATCCCTCCCCCATTCCTCCCTTTTTCCCTCCTCTCCATCCCTCCCCCATTCCTCCCTCCTCTTTCACCATTTCCTTCTCTCCCTCCATTCCTCCCTTTCGTTCCACACATCATCCATCTGACTTTCCTTCCTCTCCTCCCTTTTCTTCCTTCCTCCCTTCCTCCTTCCCTCCCTCCCTCCCTCCCTCCCTCCATTCTCCCTGCCACAACACTCCCGCCCTATTCCCCAGACCCTCGTTCCTCCCCTTATCTCTCTCTCTCTCTCTCTCTCTCTCTCTCTCTCTCTCAGCCCCTTGAGGGTGGACCAAGAGAGGTGAAGTGGAGGGCAGTGGCAAGAGGGAGGTTAGTTTTGAGAGAGAGAGAGAGAGAGAGAGAGAGAGAGAGAGAGAGAGAGAGAGAGAGAGGAAACTGGTGGAAGTGGGCTACGATAAACAAGTGACCGACAGTTAACAAAATGAAGAAGCAGAATATAGGAAAATGGAAATTCTGAAGGAAAGGAGAAGAAAGTGAAATACGAGTGGAAGAAGAAGAAGGAGAAGGAGGAGGAGGAAGAGAGGAAGGGGTTGGAAGGAGAAGGAAGGGGAAGAGAGAAGAATAAGTGAAGCCAAACAGTAGTTGGGGAGGGACATGTGAAGAGAGGAAGAAGGGATGGGAGAATAAACACGGAAAACAAGAAGAAGAAGAACAAGAACAAGAAGGGGAGAGAGAGAGAGAGAGAGAGATATGCGTGACACAAAAATGATAGAAAGAAAAGAAGAAAAGGATAGAAAATTAAAGAATCCTGAAACATGGAGAGGACAGTGGGAAGGGAAGAAAGGAAAGAGGAAAGAGTAGAATAAGAGAAAATGGAAAAGAGAAACATAGGCTAATGCTGAAAAGGGAGAAAGGACGAGAGAATAACGAACAAGAATAAAAGGGAGTTAAAATGGAAGGGAAAGCGATGTAGCGAAAGAATTATTATGCGATGAGGGGATAGGCTAAAGGAGAGAGACAGAAGTATAGAGAAAAAGATAAAAGGAATGGAAGAAGAAGAATATTATTGGTAAAAAACTAAGAGAGAGAGAGAGAGAATAAGAAATGAGAACTATGAGGAAGAGGAATGCAATCAAGAAAGTAGGGAGAGAGAAGATGGGATAAGGTGTTGTGTGAAGAATGCAATATATGAAAAGGTTGAAGGGAGTATGAGAGAGAGAGAGAGAGAGAGAGAGAGAGAGAGAGAGAGGCAATATTGATGTGTTCAGTGGAGTGGAGAACAATGGGGTGAGGAAGAGGAAGAGGCCGCCATAGAACACTGAACACAATGGCTGGAGAACACGACACAATGAAGCACAAATTACTGGCCCATCCTACACACACACACACACACACACACACACACACACACACACACACACACACACACACACACACACACACACACACACACACACACACACACACACACACACAATAACCGTACATCACACACACAGAACAGTAATTACATATTATATACCAAACATGACAATAAATCATAATATTCTTCACCCTAATTAATATAACCCACTCATGCATGGGTTGGGTAGATCAGTTGGAGACAGACATAACCACGTCACCATCATCATCATCATCATCTTCATCATCATCACCATCACCATCAACATCATCATCATCGTCATCATCATCATCGTCAGGTCGCAGCACATTCATGGGGATGATAGAATAGATACATACTATAACCACCACAACTACCGCTACCACCATCACCAATCTACTTCTTTGTAAATACATATGAGGGCAGAGTAATTTCATACATACCGGTACTTAATTTCATCATCATCATCATCATCGTAATCCAGCTTCCAGGTCCACACACAAATGGGGTAGAGAATGTAGATGACAGCTTCACTTATAAAGACAGGAATCAGGGTAGAGAAAAGCTCAGATTACATTCCCCCCACAGGTTACCCAGGCGGTGATGTGTGAGGGTGTGAAACGCCATCTGTTGGTATGTGGGTGGATTATGAGGCTTCAGGCAACGGACTAACTAGACTAAGCCGTGAGTCAAATACAATATCCCCTTTAGTTGGATGACTTTATAATTCATTTGGGTTACAGTACCGCAGGATGCATATATTATGAAATGGAAAGGTCTCACGTATTAAATGTTAATTGAGACAGAAACAATCATTAGTAACCCCGTCAGTATAACTTTATCTATGTATCTATCTATCTATCTCTATACAATATATATATATATATATATATATATATATATATATATATATATATATATATATCCACCGAGGTGTCATGATTCCTTTTCGTACCGATTTTTTTTTCTCTTGCTACCTCCAAACTTTCATTCAGCGTTGAAGATATCCTTGGGATGCGCGCGCGCACACACCCACACACACACACACACACACACACACACACACACACACACACACACACACACACACACACACACACACACACACACACACACACACACACACACACACACACACACACACACACACACACACCATACTACCGCCGCACGATTTTACTCAGCAGTAGTGAAAGTGCTAAAAAAGAAAAAGAAAAAAAAAACTGTGTTGGTTGGAGTGGTTGTCACATCCATACGCCAATAGCCTACAAGAGGTGTGGGGGGGGGGTGAGAGGAGAGTGAGGAGATGGAGGAGAATGGGAGTGGGAACGGGGAGAAGGGGGGGAGTGGGAGGGGTAGGGGAGGAAGGGAAGGAAAGGAGGGACGCGAGAGAGGAGAGGGAAGAAGGTAGAGGGGAGAGTAGAGAGAAGGAGGAGAGAATGAGATGCGAGTGTGGGGGAGGGAAGGAGAATAAGAAGGGAAAGGGATGAGGGGGGGAGTTGTGGCGGGGGATTGGAGTAGTTCTAGTCTCCCATCCTCACCTCTTTATTTTATTTCATTTTATTTTTCAGGCCACACATTTCCCTCTACCAGTACCCAGGCAAGATGTGGGTAATAGTGGGTAGTACAGTGTATTGCATCGGCCACTCAACACGGATTTTTATATACGATATAAATACTTAGCTGCTTTTCCGGCACCAGTCATCGGAAATTCAGCACTCGGTCTCAGGAACCGGGACGCATTTGCTTGTGCTACTTAACACACATAATACGTTTGCGGTAAAGGATAAGACTTAATTTGAATTTTAAAAGTATCGGCGTAAATCCTCTCCATTACCTTTTCATTCCTTCAGTTCGTGTACAAAAAGCAAAGTTAAATTTCAAGAGAGAGAGGGGGGGGGGGAGAGCACATTACGACAGCCACTAGTGCCACATAAGTACGCAGCAACCACATACACCTAATGAGCATACACAACCACTATCATAGTCTTCTACCTAAACACCCTCCCACCATATCATGAACGCAATCGTCCGCACGTAACTACACTACCGGAACGTAACTATCCCAAGACAACTGCACCACCATATAACTACACACCCACAACCATTGACCACCACCACCACCACCACCCCCAGCGCAAAACTTCACTACAATCACGTAACTGCAAACCTACATAACTTAGCTGCCACCATTATGTAACTACTCAGCCACGCAACTTCACCACATCGTAACTACACCACAACCATCACCACATACCTACATCACTACAAACGCGTAATCTAAACTACCCATACACCAACGCATAAACCAGCATTACATAACTACATAGCAAACATAACATACCTACACCATTCAGCCTTTAGGTGTTTCTTCTTTGCACACACACACACACACACACACACACACACACACACACACACACACACACACACACACACACACACACACACACACCGGAGCGTAACTACAAAGCAACGCAACTATTCTGGGTCGTGAGTCTGACACGTTCATAAAAAGACAGCGGGGGGGATCACACGATGGCATGGAGGCAGTCACGAGAGAGAGAGAGAGAGAAAGTGTGAAGAGAAATACATACGGATTGATCACTGAGAGAGGAAAGCCAGCAGTGATGAAATACACAGTGAGGCGAAATGAAGAAACAGATATACTGATAGATGGACAGATAGCTAGGTAGATATAAAGATAACCACCAGATATATACACAGACACAGGTACATATATTCCCAGGTGTAACAGAGTCTTAACACCACCTCTTTAGCGATTCATTGTTCCTACTACGCATCAGTATTCTGTCAAGCTGTCTGTCTCTGTCAATAGCCATATGGTACACAAAATAATATACCAGGAAACCAGGAAAAAATATTACAGTGTCCCCCCCCCAAAAAAAAATAAATAAATAAATTAAGGAAGAAGTGCCAAGGAGTCTAAATTAACCCACAAAAATTCGTCAGGATCTAAAACCCATGAATAGATTGAAAGAGTGATAGATAATATAAATAAATCTACAAAAATAAAAATACGATAAATATGATAAAAAAAAATTGAAGATACAAAGGAAAAGGAATGTGAAAAGGAGAAAAAAATAATACGGTGACATTTTGTTATATTCTTGCTATCTCCAGACGATTTTCCTCACTGTTGGAGATTTTTTTTTCCTTAGTGGGAGGGGGGGTTTACAGGGTCTTTCATATATAACCCTCCTCCTCCTCCTTCACTCCTCAGACGGTTTCTTGTGTGATGCTGTAAAGGTTCAATCAACGTTATCATTGTCAGTACCTTCATCATTTACCCATTTCCTACTCCCACCGCCACACCCATTTCAGTGCCTATCCTTCACCATTTATCCCATTTCCTACTGCCACTGCCACACCCATTTCAGTGCCTATCCTTCACCATTAATCCCATTTCCTACTCCCACCGCCACACCCATTTCAGTGCCTATCCTTCATCATTTACCCATTTCCTACTTCCACCGCCACACCCATTTCAGTGCCTATCCTTCATCATTTACCCATTTCCTACTTCCACCGCCACACCCATTTCAGTGCCTATCCTTCACCATTTATCCTATTTCCTACACCCATCGCCATACCCATTTCAGTGTCTATCCTTCAGCATTTATCCCGTTTCCTACTGCCACACCCATTTCAGTGCTTATCCTTCATCATTTATCCATTTCCTACTGCCACCGCCACACCCATTTCAGTGCCTATCCTTCATCATTTATCCCATTTTCTACTGGCACTGCCACACCCATTTCCGTGCCAGTCCTTCACCATTTATCTCATTTCCTACTTCCACCGCCACACCTATTTCGTTGCATATCTTCTACCATTTATCCATTTTCTACTGCCACTGCCACACCCAGTTCAGTGCCTATCCTTCATCATTTATCCATTTTCTACTGCCACCGCCACACCCATTTCGGTGCCTATCCTTCATCATTTATCCCATTTCCTACTCCCACCGCCACACCCATGTCAGTGCCTGTCCTTCCTTATTTACCCATATCGTACTCCACCTGCCACACCCACGCCCACACCGGCAGACTGAACGGTTCCACAACACAGGATACCACTGTTTTAACTTTCTCTTGTAGCGCTATTTACGAACCAGCCTCTGTAGTCATTAACTCTTATTATTATACGTTAGAATGAGACAGAATTGACGTACTCGGAGTGACGTGGTTAAAGCCTGGTAAAGATACAGTGGGAAACCAAAGTACAAAACTTTAATGGTGAGAAAGTGAGTTTGAGAAAAGTGAAAGAAAAGAGGAAGGGAGGGGACGACTGAGGGAAAAAAATTGATGCACAAACGCGGAAAAATACTGAGAGAGAGAGAAGGAAAATCGTCTTACTCGAGGAAACACAGTGGAGAAAAAGTGAACAAGAGAAAGAGAAACAGAACAAAGAGAATGTGGAAGAGGGAACAAACAAATGTACCTACTCAGTGAACAACTACACAGACAGGGGAAATGAACTGAGAGAGAGAGAGAGAGAGAGAGAGAATCAGCAGGTACAAGATAAAATGTTACCCTGATAAAAAATGGAGAGAGAGAGAGAGAGAGAGAGAGAGAGAGAGAGAGATTATTTACAATACGAAATAAAACTAACCAAGACTTAAAAAATAATATCAACAAACCAGCTAATAAGAATAAACACGCAAACCCAAACAGACTGAAGGAAAAACAAACCACACAGAATAACAAAAAAAAAACACACACACACACACACAAACAAACACCAGGGAAAAATGAAAAAACAAAAACTACACGGCAATCACAAAAAAAAATGACAAAAAAAAAAGAAAGAAAAAAAGCATCACCCAGCATGGAGGGAGAAAATAAAAACACGCCCCTGGGTAGCTGTGTAATTGGTAGTCGAGGATGTCAACACTCCACCCACAGAGAGAGAGAGAGAGAGAGAGAGAGAGAGAGAGAGAGAGAGAGAGAGAGAGAACGAACAGTATATATAAGTAAACATGAAAATAGGAGGGGTGGTAATGTATGAAAGATTAGGCAGAGAGAGAGAGAGAGAGAGAGAGAGAGAGAAGGGAAAGATGCCTCAGGATGAAAAAGAAACAAGGTACAGAAAACCCCGATAAGCATCTCCACTGACAAACAAAATTATCCACCAAAAGTATTCCTGTGTGTGTGTGTGTGTGAGAGAGAGAGAGAGAGAGAGAGAGAGATAAAGAAAAATCATCATCATTAACAATTCTGATCATCATTCCTTCCTAGTAAAGATCAGTAGAACTTGGTAACTATACAAGAAAAAAATAAGCCCCCCCCCAAAAAAAAAAAAATTACCCAAGGGAAACTAATATTCCTCCTCAAATAATTATAAAGTAATATCATAATAATAATAATAATCATCATCATCATCTTCGGCCTCCCCTTCGTCATCATCATATTTTTTTCCAAGCTAACAAGTTCAATAAAACCAAGTAACTACCCGGCAAAATCACACACCACAAAATTTCCTGTGAAAATATAATTCCATCTTTAAAAAAAAAATAATCACAGCAAGTATATACTCTCGAGAAATAAAAAGAAAATAAAAGCAATAAAAACCAGGCAAGTAGCTACACAGACCAGCAAAAATCAACCTCGAGAAATATACCTATGAAAACAAAGACCCCTCCTGAAATCATATCAGTATTTTTAGTAAGGAAAAAAACTTGCGAATAAATTACCCGGTGTATTAGAGAGAGAGAGAGAGAGAGAGAGAATAACGGTATGCCAACTATGGTGTCAGTCAAAAAAGATAAATAAATAAATAAGAAGCGTCCATATTATCCGTAAGAAAATAATATTCCTTAGCAATTGCATTTGTCGCCCCAGGTTCATCTGAATGTGAACCCAGTGGACTGCAGGCTGAAGTTGTCCCTCTCCTGCAACCCACCATCCTACTCTTGGGGGACAGAGAGGGAGTTGAGGGACGTTTATATTAACAGGCAGCTCCACCGCCCAGTTAAATCGGTGCCACCACGTGAAGGCTTCCGCAGGCCATATTCTTTCCTAAATAACAGAAATATAAAAGTCTTAGGAATCGTCGCGCCGCATTTCCCACCGCCACATCGACACCCTCCGTAAAACCCAAATCAGCTCATCAGAAACGAGCTTAAGTTTGGACTCGCACGAAAAAAATTAGCGTTCTCTCTCTCTCTCTCTCTCTCTCTCTCTCTCTCTCTCTCTCTCTCTCTCCTCTATGTCTCTCTGTCTCTGTCTCTGTCTGTCTCTGTCTGTCTGTCTGTCTGTCTCTCTCTCTCTCTCTCTCTCTAATGGGGCGTATCAGTTAACACATGGCAGATATCGTGAGCATATATCATTCCCGACGCCAAAGATAGCAGATTTAGCATTTTCAGGACGTTGATATTGTCCTTTTTTCTTTATTACCGTATCCCTGCAATCTCCAGACGATTTTATTCAGCTTGGGAGAGACTTATTTTGTCCTTTTTCCTATATTACCGTACCCTTGCAATCTCCAGACGATTTTATTCAGCTTGGGGGAGACTTATTTTGTCCTTTTTTATTTATTACCGTATCCTTGCAATCTCCAGACGATTTTATTCAGCTTGGGAGAGACTTATTATACGGAAGGGGTTAAGGAAGGCTTTTTCTAACCTCTCTAATTTAAAAAAAAATCCTCTAAGTTTAGTAATATCGTCTGGTGATAGAAAAACTAGAAATTCTATCCCAGGGGTCAAAGGTTAATTCTGAAAGTGCTCAAAAGGTCACTGCTTCGTTTTCTTTATCCATCTATCTATTGCCAGACGCCTTAATCCCTTTAGGGGCGACCACAAACAAATCGCCTCCATGTCGCCCTGTTCGTTTTCTTCACTGATGTTAATTTAAGCGACCAGGTATTAGTTTACGTCCATGTGAACTTTCGTGAGCATACATCGTTGGAGAGAGAGAGAGAGAGAGAGAGAGAGAGAGAGAGAGAGAGAGAGAAATGGGGCCTTGTGATGTCACGGGAGGGGGAAGGGGGATGCGTGGGATATTAACCAGTCCACGTGTATTATACCATGATTACTCTCAGTCTTGAATGCTGGTCACGAAGAAGTGCTAATGGAAGGACGTCAGGTCGTAGCGTTGCCTGTTTCTACCACTGGGCTGCGTGAAATAAGCTGAAAAAGGGTGAAAATCTGGGCCAGGTTACAGTAAAAAGAGTATAGTTATTTGGACATTACCACTTTAGATACAGTTGGAGGGAGGAAGGGGGTATTGCTACTCTTTAATTTCCTCTGCTACTTAGTCTGCATGAGGTTTACTAAGTGACAAACAGCTGATGTGGATTATAATTAACCCCTATAAACCCCACGGACGTGTCTCTCTCTCTCTCTCTTCTCTCTCTCCTTGCTATTTCCGTACAATCTACTAAGGAGGGACTTTTCGGATTGAAGAGAGAAGTAGCTTTCATTTTTTTTTTTATACAAGGAAGAAAACAAAAGCTTTATTTATTTATTTATTTATTTTTTTTACAGAAGAAAGCCAAACAGAAAGGAGCCATAGTCAAGATCCGTTCAGTTCGAGATGCCTGAACTGTTTGCACTTAATTAAAAAACTGGAGGTCATAGGCAGAGGGAAATGCAGATTGAAGAAGACAGTTGCAGAGTTGATCAGTGGCATATGTGAAGGACTGAGAGTATTAGTTAGAGAGTTGAACGAGAGGTGGAATAAAATTGTTTAGTAGTAACGGGAATGAAATCAGACTTTTTCAAAAATCTTGTTGCAGCAAAAATAAAGATGTCCACAAACTGAAGAGGTTAATGGATCACCACTGAAATACGGAACGTGGTGTGTGTGTGTGTGTGTGTGTGTGTGTGTGTGTGTGAGAGAGAGAGAGAGAGAATAAGTGAATTTTGCGTGTGTGTGTGTGTGTGTGTGAGAGAGAGAGAGAGAGAGAGAGAGAGAGAGAGAGAAACAAGTGAATTGTGTGTGTGTGTGTGTGTGAGAGAGAGAGAGAGATAGAGAGAGAGAAATAAGTGAATTGTGTGTGTGTGTGTGTGTGTGTGTGTGTGTTCGCTCGCACGTTCAATACCCCTCACCTCTTCTTTTTCCAGGCACTTATTTTGCATGAGGTCTGCTAATACCACCACTCCGTACTTTTTTTATTTACGTGACCCATAATTAAGAGGGAGTAAGAACTGCTTGAAGAAATTATACTGGGAAGACAGCTAATTGGGCCTGACGTCTTCTGCTGCAAATGTTCCTTAACCTTTTCAGTTCAAGGACGTCTTTTCTGGCTGCGTCTTGGGTCAGAGGGTATGTGAGAGCGACGCAGGGTTTGTTGATGTGAGATAGCCCTAAATTAACCTCGGTTCTCTCTCTCTCTCTCTCCCTCTCCACAGCCCACAAAACATCAGCCGGTAGAATTAAGAAGAACTCCTTTGATTACACTTTTATAAATGTTTTTATCTGTACATACACAGTAAAAATTACGAAAAAAAAGAATAATCCGATTACATTCATTATAAGACCTAATTTTCCCCTGTGTAGTCTTTTCCTGTTTCAGCATCCACCCACCCAGCCATTCCTAGAGTTCACCCACAAACAGCGGATAGATAGATAGATAGATAAATAGCTAACAGTGGAAAATAGGGCAACGATGAAGATAACGACTGATCATCAATTGCCTATAATAATCAAGACTTAAATGACAAGCAACGAATTAAAGTAACTTGTGAGTACAGTACATGTAATACAGCATTAATTTGTACCCCATTATTAGGCTACGTGGAAGCCATATTCAGAAGTTAAAAGTTCTGTAAATTAATTCATAGAAGCATTTAAGAGATAAAAAGCTAGAACGCTGTTATTAAAATGACTGTGTTTTCTTTTACTGCTAATGATTTTGAGAAACAGTGTGGCAATAGATGAGATGGGATATGAGATACTAGTGTGTGTGTGTGGGTGGGTGTGAATTCTCTCTACACAAATTAATCCTTGAACACAAAATGCAATGTAAATTTTGTCCCCCCAAGTTTATATGTTCGTCAAATTGAGCACGAGTGTCTCTAAATGAATTCACAAAAAAGTAGGAAAAGAAAAAAGAAAGATAAAAAAAAGCTTCAGTTTACTTCTCTTCAATTACACATTTAAGTCTTTCACCAAATGGAGAAAAAACAATCAACTCTTTATTAATTACAAAGGGATGGCATAACTATTCGTGTAATGGCCTATAGGAAAGGATACCATCTTGAGAAAACAGGGAAGAACTGAAAACCTATCCTCATGAAATAGTGAAGGACGAAGCAAGCTATCCTCACAAAATTAGCAAGGATAAAACAGCTATTCTGACACAAATGGGGAAAATGAAACAAATGTCCCAAGAATGCAGGATATGATTAGGCAGTATTCAGAGAGAGAGAGGGAGACTACAACTATACAAAAAGTAGGTTAGGACTGAGCGAAGTACCCTTAAAAATTGAAATTGGACTGGGCTGTCTTTAAAAATTTATTAGAAGTAAAAAAAAAGCAAAACACACACACACACACACACACACACACACACACACGCGCGCACGCGCGCACACACACACACACACACACACACACACACACACACACACACACACACACACACACACACACACACACACACACACACACCAGTACAGTCTGAGGGTAGCATGAATAAAAACACAAGACGACATTGTATTCTTGAGGTTATTAGAAGAAAATGCCGCAATTATACAAACTACCCTTGATAAACAAATTAGCAATATGACCTAAGAAAAAATACTGCAGAAGACAAATACAAAGCACCAAGCAGTGACAGTAATGGGCTTCTATTAGTGAGGGTATGTCTGTTCCTGCCATTACCCTCTAACAGCCCCATTTCAGACGTATGCATAGCCCTAATTGAAGTGATTAACGATCGTCATGCAATTCTCAAGCACCCTCTGTCCTCACCTGACCCCACATGCCTCTGACCTGACCCAATAAGCATCAAACTACACCTTACCCAACAATCGTCTGACCAGATCCTGCGCGCATGACCTGACTTGATACGAACCCTCACTTATCATCTGACCAGGCCCTACACGCATATGACCTCATCTGACCTACCATGATCTACTCTGACCCCACGCATACTCTATCTGACCTAATGTGACCTAAGCAGACAAATGAACTAACATGACCTGAACTCACATATCCTATATCATACCTGGCCCGACCACACATATGACCTAGAGTGACCTTTTCACAAAAATCTCATCTCGTCTGACCCCACACGCATATGACCTAACATGACAATCACATCCCACGTACTTCATATCTGACGACCTGATCCCACATGCATTTGACCTGACCTGACCTCACCCCACGTATCGATAAAGAACACAGATATGAGTACTGAATGGAACAATGGCAGAATGCAAGGAATTTAGATACACTGTGATTCCTTCAGTATTTGTTGCGTTTGCTAGGCTGGTGTTTGTCAATGATAATCGCAAATGCAGGATCAGTGTGTAGGCTAAGAGAGAGAGAAAGAGAGAGAGAGAAATGGAGAAATGAATTCCCCGAGCTAGGCAACTAAGGCCATATAGCCCCGCTGGGATTACAGGAGGGAGCTACCCCTCCCGGCAACGGTAGCCCGGGCGAGGCTCGAACTTGCGACCTCCCGATTACAAGCTCAGCGCGCTACCACTGTGCTACCGCGCCCCCCAGAGAGAGAGAGAGAGAGAGAGAGAACAGAATAAATATACCAATGAATTTCAGTTTCCGGGAAGAGGCAATGCGTGAGACTCCGCCATTAACTCCTTCACTACGGCACGGCTTCCCTGAGGGCACGAAGAATGGAACAGATATCGCGGTGAAGAGGCTAACGGAGAATTACTTTTTAAAACAATTTTACTGTGTGTGTGTGTGTGTGTGTGTGTGTGTGTGTGTGTGTGTGTGTAAAGAAAGAAAAACTCGTCTGACTAGCAGAAAATAATCCTCGTATGAAAAGAATTAATGAAAACTGTCAAAGCTTTTTCTTTACGCCGGGTCAGACGTAGGTTAAAGTAATAACAATAACAACAATAACAATAATAATGATAATTAGAGGGGCACCCAGTGGAGCACATCTCTCCGATAAGGGCAGCGTAATTTCCAAACCACTCTTCATAATGGGTTAGGTTTTCTCGTCTTTGATTAAGGTTTCGCCAAAAGTGTTTTCCAATAAGGAATCACTAATACGATCCGAATCGGTCTCAAAAGTTAATCGATTGTTCCCTGGGACATGGGCAATCTGCCCACCAAATTTGGTCCAAGTCTGTCTTTTAGTTTTTGAGTAATCCTGCAGACAAAGAAGCTAACAAGCAAACAAACTAACGGGGGAAAACGTACTCTTCATGTCGGAGAGGATAATAATAATAATAATAATAATAATAATAATAATAATAATAATAGTTTTAATAAAGACTCGCATGGCAGCAGCGGAAATAAATATAGCAGACATCCTGGGGTTGAAGTGGCCAAGGGTGTTTTACCTGCCCACGCCTCAGGTGACACGGCATACCTGAACAACCTCCAGCCACCTCTTGGGACGCCAGCCCAACCTAACACCACCTGACCTTCAACTCACATGGCTCCTCAATCCACTAAACCCCTGCAGCCCGAGGATATCTTTAATTTTACTTGTGCTATTGCTTACCTATTTTATTTAGCTTTTATGGAGAGTTTTCTGAGTATAGAGATTTAATGAAGAGTGTTTAATATTGTTGTGAGTAGTATTCCAGGTACTCTAATTCTACACACACACACACACACACACACACACACACACACACACACTCAGATAGATACAGAGAGATAGACAGAAACAGACAGGTAGACAGGTAGAAAGACAGAAGCCGAGACTGAGAGAAAATAGCCTAACCACAAGACAAAAGATAAAAGAAAAGTAAGAAAAGAAAGAGAGAGAAAACACGCCACAACTCACATCATCATGCCAAGAAGGTGTAATGAAACCACTGCCCCCCTGACCCCCCATACACCCCCACCCCCACCCCCACACCCACACCCACCAAATTCCCCCAACCCCCAGCCCACCACGCGAGGCCCAGAAATGCGTCTAATCCCGCCTGTAATGAGCATGCGAGCCGTAGAATGAGAGAGAGAGAGAGAGAGAGAGAGAGAGAGAGAGAGAGAGACAAAGAACCGTACCAGTATCCTCGCGAGACTAAATTAAGTTAAAAGTTAGGGAACAACTTGAGAGGGGCGGAGCACTTCTCTTTTCAGCAATTACCTTTTTTTTGTATTACACTTTCCTCGTACTTTTCTTGAAGGTGACTTATTTAAACCCTCTTAGCACTCATACCCTCCCGTGACACAGCTGACTAAAATCGTCTGGGTTAGATGGAATACAGTCCTAGTGTTCCTTGGCTGTGAGTATTATCGTTGGCTATATTTACACTTGGGCTCCTATGACTCACTCCCAGCTAAGTAAAATGCCTGAGATCAGCTAGAATAAGATACTGAAGGAGACACATGCATGGGAGAAATAACGCTAATATGATGAAAAAAAAAGTTCTCGATCAAATTGACTAAAAGGAAAATATTCCATACAGTTTTAAAGATGTACGGTAATTAACCTTGGCTAGAGATATGTACACGTGAAAAGAAGTGGAGGGTACTGTAGGAATGACCATAAGAAAGTCAAGTGGATGGTGCTATGAAGGAATGTAGGAATGAGGAGAAACGCTGCATGAGGATTGCATGGTGTGTCTGTGCCCTCTTTGATGTATGGGCATGAGACCACAGTGGCGAGAGAGAGAGAGAGAGAGAAAAGTACGGTAACTGGAACAGCAATGGGAATATCAAGGAACGTAGCGTAGATAGAGCATAAGCTGGGAAGGATAAGAAACATGAAGACTCGTGAAGGATGTAGAATATGGAAGTACATTATCCACAGGGTAGAGTGTAGAAGGCTGCTTGAATATTACTGTTACGTGGAGAGACGAGATCTGAACATCCCTAAAAAGAGTACTCGTATATCAGTATGTGTTCGAGAGTAGGAGATTTGGAAGGCTAAGAGGGCGGATGAATATAATAAAACAACTAAGATTAAGCAAGGTGTACATGCTGAAAAGAATCATCCCCCCCAAAAAAAAAAAAAAAAAAATCATTCAATAATATTGTCTGAATGAAGTGTATATGTGTAGACCTGCATGAAAAAAGGTGCACGTTCTCTCTCTCTCTCCCTCTCTCTCTCTCTCTCTCTCTCTCTCTCTCTCTCTCTCAAGCCAAGCCAAATCGTCTCAAGATAGCCAGAACGAAAGGAAAAATAAAGCACCGGACAGAAAGGCTTGAAAATAATAATAATGAAAAAAAATCTTTATATGTGGTAAAATGTGAGAGTATGTTTGTACAGCGAGAGAGCAAACAGAAGCAAGGGGGAAGAAAAGTCGCTGAGGTGCAGGGGGGATTAAAGTTAGTGTAAAAATAGACTAGCGGTATATATTAGAGAGAGAGAGAGTGTGTGTGTGTGTAGAAGCAAAAGCAAGGGAAGTCGCAGCTACATAAGACTAAACACGCAGGTGAAAAAAATAAAAAGACACGCTAACAAGGGGGAGAGAGAGAGAGAGAGAGAGAACTACAGGTAAGCAATAAAAAGGTAATTGCCATCAGGGTGCATGCAAGAAGCTGTCTGTAATTAAACCAAGCAAGCGAATGAAGTCAGAGAGAGAGAGAGAGACTTCAGCTACATCACCCACTCTTTCTCACCAGGTCACTTTCTCTTTTTACTCGCCCTACCCATGCACATGCTAAATAATTTCCTTTGTTTTTCTTCTCACTTTATTTTAGCTTTAACCCCAAACCAATATTTTCACTCTCTCTCACTTTCTCTATCTCGAAGTCGCCGTTTTCTCTTTCACAATTTAGCTTCCCACATTTTTAGTATTTTTTACGTTGTTTTTCTCTCTCGCTTACATTGAGTCATTCCAGCCACACATTCCCATCATTCCAGCCACACCTTCCCATCATTCCAGCCACACATTCCCATCATTCCAGCCACACATTCCCATCATTCCAGCCACACATTCCCATCATTCCCAGGATTCCAGGCACACATTCTCATCATTCCAGCGACATTGCATCTAAACACACACACACACACACACACACACACACACACACCAGTAGCTTATGCCCGAAGTCAGACACACAATAGAAAAAAGAAGGAAGAGTGAAGCAGAAAAGAGACAGACAGACAGACAGTGACAGGTAAGCTAACAGGCAGGTAATCTGTGAAGGTAGGTTAAGTACTAGGCCGAAACACAAGCACAGACAGATAAAAGACAGTTCAGACCAAAGCAGATGAAGACACAGACCACCTGAGACAACAAGCACATTTGGAGGCGAAAGCAGACGGAGAAACAGATTGAGACGGTTTAGACCAAGACAGATAAACACAAGAAACACGTATGGAGGTGAAGACAGGCAGAAAAAAGACAGTTCCGACCAAAACAGATGAATACAAAGACCAGCTGAGAGAACAAACACATATGGAGGCGAAAACAGACGGAGAAACAGATAGAGACAGTTTAGACCAAGACAGATAAAGACAAGAAGCAGCGTATGGAGGAGAAGACAGACACACAGACAGATAAAGACAGTTCAGACCAAAACAAAGACAAATAAGTCCAACTACAACAGCAGACACGTATGGAGGTGAAAACAGACGGACAAACGGATACACTTCAGACCAAAACAGATAGCAAACACCTTAGGAAGTGACAACAGACAGACAAACAGATAAGAGACAAGTAAGACCAAGCAGCACAATAAACAGTACGTGGTCTGTAATTAAGAGAAAAGGGAAACACTGTAAAGGGATAAGCATAGGTCTGGCATAGCGTCGATCCTACACAAACCGCCCATCATTTCACCAATTATACCCGTTAAGCCTCTAATTCCCATGGTAATCTAGCTAATTACAGGTATGGGCAGGTGTGTGTCAGGCTGTTTAACTGAGGCAGGTTAATTGGAACAAGTGTGAGGGTTGAAGAATGTAAGAGACAGGTGCATGAGATAGGTTAGGTGAAGCATGTGTGAAAAGGATGAATGTGAGGCAGATGTGTGTGTGAGGCAGGTGCATGAGGCATGTATGAGGGGCAGGTGTATGAGGCAAGTATGTGAGACAGGTGTGCGAGCCGGGTATGTGGACAGGTGCATGAGTTGCGCGTGAGATGTAGATGTGTAAGGCAAGTGTATGAGGAAGATGTGTGAGCCAGGAGGATGAGGCAGGTTTACGAGGAAGGTGTGTGGAGTGGGTGCGTGAGGCAGGAACGCGAGACACATATATAAAGCAGGTGTAGTAGGCAGGTATGTGAGGCGGGTGTAAGGAAGCGGATACGAGTCTGGTTAGGAGCGGCGTAAAGTAAGACAGGTGTGTGGGAAAATATACAGAGGTGAGAGGCAGAGGTACGGTCAGGTGTGTGTGAGAGAGAGAGAGAGAGAGAGAGAGAGAGAGAGAGAGAGAGAGAGATCAACAGGTCAGCAAAAAACACAATTATTTACGAGTGAGTGAGCTTAAAATAAAATATACCGTACAAAAACGAAATCAAGAGGCGTCAGTCATAACCAAAGCTTCCGGGAAGAGACAAGAGCAAAAATGATGATTCGTTTGAGTGGAATTTCCTCATAAGTAACGAGCATTTTATGTGGGTGACGCTTTTTTTATTTTTTTTTATTTATTTTTTTTTTTTTTAAGGAAAGAACGCCTATATGGAAAAGGTTTAATTACAAAGCAACAACGAAAAATGATGATGATGATGATACTGCTACTACTCTGCTACTACTGCTGCTGCTGTTACTACTACTGCTACTACTACTACTATTACTACTACTAGTACTACTACTACTACTTTACCACCAGTGCTGATACTAATACAACTACTAATACCCTACTACTCTTCCACTACTCTGACTACTACAACCACTATTACTGCTTATAATAATAATAATAATAATAATAATAATAATAATAATCCGAGGAGACCAGTGGGGTGTCAACAGAGCGATGTGAGGGGCGAGGGGCGTAAAGAATGCTAATGAGATGGGGGTTAGGTATGGCAGGGGGAGGGGAGGGGAGGGCAAGGGGGATGAAGAAGCTCCCTGTAATCACCCGTCATTAACCCATCACCCTCATTCACAAGTCAGCAGGGACCGGGGGCTTTGTTAGGTCAATCACCCACTCACCTAGGATAGTTAATTTGCCCATTTTTAACCGGAACACCTTTTTTTTAATGCATTTTCTTTATTTTCTTTATTTTCCTTACTTTCCCAGGTGATTTTATTCCAAGATTTTATTAATTACGATTATTTTTTTGCATTATTCTTGTTATTATGTAGCGATACAGTCAGACGATTTTATTTAGCTGAGGCAGGTGTGTATCCTCTAGAAAGTTAAGTTAGGGAACAGCTAAGTAAGTTAGGTTATTAAGTTAGGGTAGTTAAGGTTACATAGGCTAAGTCAGTTAAACCAAGCAGTGTATAGAGCTTTCTTGTGCAAGCCACTTTAGACTGTCAGAGTTTTGTGTCAGTCAGTCAGTCAAGCCACAAGGAAACATCGGAATAGGACAGTCACCACGGCAAGATTTCTTTTCAGATCAGCCTACTTACAGACTAAAATTGTACACGAATTATATACGGCTGGAGACAGTGGACTCAGTAAATCACTTATTGAAGTTCTTTATGAAGCAGTTTACCTCTGTCGTTGTTTATGCATACCATTAAATTATGAACTCGTGAATGAAAGACTACAAACTGTGGTAGTAAAAGGAGAGAGAGAGAGAGAGAGAGAGAGAGAGAGAGATGAAAGCCAGAATTAAGTTACGTTCGATTCAGTTTATCAGGACGCACACTAAAAAGTTGGACAAAAAATGAATAAGTGTGCAGTTAGGCAGGTGTTGCATGTCCGACGTAATGGGGAAGGGATGCACTTAGATAGCCCGATTAACTCAGCCAGAATAGTTTTTCAAAGTCTGGATATATGTGAATGTTACAGGGTGGTCCAAGTATAACGCTTCTCTTTCACTACTGCCAGGCGATTTCTCGTGTGTTGCGGGTACGACTCATGTAAAATCCGGTATCCTTTTTTTATTTGCCACATCCACACCCAATCCAGGAGACTGAGCCGCCAGTAATACAAAATGTGAGCTAGTAACAGACTAAAGTAGGTATAAAATAAGAAATACAAAGACATATATGATGAGTGATAAGCAGAAGTGTACCCGTCTTCTCGTGCGGTAGGAGGTACGAGGCTATTTGCACCAAGGAGGAGGGGGGGGGGTGTTGTTCTCAATCTCCTGCGACCGGGCATTACCTTCTATTTTTACGACACGCACGGCATATGGAGGCAAGGAATTCTCTACTCTACAAGGATAATACCGTTCGTTATAATACTAATAATATCGTAAACAGTAGACTTAATTTTGAAGTAGTGGTAGAGGTAGAGGCAGTAGTAGTTGTAGTGGTGGTGGTGGTAGTAGTAGTAGTAGTAGTAGTTGTTGTTGTTATTATTGTTGTAGCAGTAATATCAAGTGTATAGTATCAGTGGCAGAGAACAAAACACATCATTTTAGTACCGACACAGTAGGGTAATGGCATTAATTCCTCCCCCTGAAGTAGCTAATTGATCGTTAACATCATTACACTATCAACTAATTACTCAGTTCATCAGTAAAGTCAGTTGGTTGAGTAATTAGCCTGCCGTGACATTCAATTCAGTACTGATTAGTTTGTCAGTTGTCCGGTGTGTATGTGTGTTAGTTCAGTAGTTTACCAGTCATTCAGTTGATCAGTTTCAGTCAGGTTATCAGTCAGTCCATATAACCCGCTTTAGCTGTCACTTAAGTCATCACTCAGTTAACTTGTCATTCAGTTTATAATCCACTAACTTCATCACTCAAGCAGTTCTACTGCTAAAATGTCATTCAGTCAATCTATCACTCGGTTAATTCATCACTCAGTCACTCGGTTAAACCATCATTCATTTACCAGTCAGCCAGTTCATTATTCATATGTATCTTTCCTTCACATTATCATTCACTCAGTTCATTCTTAATTCCCCTCTGTCAGTTCACCACTCAGACAATGCAACAGTCAGTCAGTTTGGATCTTATTTAATTCCCCAGTCAGTTTACCGCTCAGTCAACTTATCACGTAATCGGTTCCTAAGTCACTCAGTCGAATCATCACGGGTTATTCAGTCCACCAGTCACGTAGGGTAGGCAAAGGGTAGTCATTGAGCAAGTCAGTAAGTCAGTGGTTGTGAGTAAAGTCTGATCAGTCAGTCAGGTTATCAGTGAGGTAGGATATGGCGTCAGTGAGTCAGAAAGTCAGTGGTTATGAGTCATGAAGTCAGTCAGTTTATCAGTGAGGTAGGATAGCGAGTTAATGAGTCAGTAAGTCAGTGTTTATGAGTCAAGTCTAGTCAGTTAGCTTATCAGTGAGGTACGGTAGGGAGACAGTCAGTGAGTCAGTAAGTCGTGTAGTCATGCAGGGTGGAGTATAATGAGTCAGTCTAGTGGGCCAGGCACACTCTATTGATCCGCCAGGTGTGTCAGTGGTGGCCAGGTGTGTGGGGGGGGGGCAGGGGAAAGGGGCAGGTGTGTGTGTGTGTGTGTGTGTGTGTGTGAGAGAGAGAGAGAGAGAGAGAGAGAGAGAGAGAGAGAGAGAGAGAGAGAGAGAGAGATTACAGGTAAGAATGGCATGTAAAGGTGTGTGACAAGGAGGAGGATTGCTGGGCCTCAGGGAACGAACTGTTAATTCTATCCACACACACACACACACACACACACGGAAATAAAGCTAAAAAAAAAATAGTACCGGTATCCGAGACAAGTTTGGCGGCCGAAATATTGACAAAAAATGCATAATAATATTGACAAAAAATGCATAACGATATAACATATGTGAAAAATAAATAGCTAGGTAGAAGAAAATGACATAACAGATATACAGGAACGATGATGAGCTCGTAAACATAACAAAGGCATAACATTATAACAAGAGTGTGAACAGGGAATGGGAAGAACAAAGACAACAAATGCCAAACACCATAACAAATTGTTCTATAACAAGTTCGTAACTGCACACAGGTGTTGTTCTAGCGAGTGGATAACAACTGTAAAGCCAGATGACTATGAGAGAGAGAGAGAGAGAGAGAGAGAGAAAAAAAAACTATTTTTGTTGAAGGGTGAGGTGGATGATGGGTGTGACAGCTGGGTTACAGTGAAATAAAAATGACGTGTGTGTTAGCTACAAGGCAGGTGTGTATGTGTGTGTGTGTGAGATAGATAAGATAGATAGATAGATAGAGAGAGAGAGAGAGAGAGAGAGAGAGAGACCGCATCTTTCATTCTTACTACTTTCATATGGTATAATTTTCTTCATATTAAAACAGATGTCACATAAGGAAGGGGTTATAGAGTCTTCATTAATTTTCGGTGGTAGTTTATGGCGTCTTTATTTCATTTTTGCTGCCACAAGACGATTTTATGCACTACAGGGAAACCTCTGGGTGAGAAAATGTCACTTAAATTACAGGTGAAAATAATGAGTAGGTGTAAGAGAAAGACAGACGTGAAATAAAATGCGAGTGTAAGGTGTGTGGGGAAGAGCAGGTGTGGTAGTGGGGCGTAAGCAGGCATAATGACGTGACAGGTGTGTGAGGAAGGTGAGGTACGCGAAAAAGTCATGTGTATAAAAAAGAGAAAACAGGAAAACATATGAGACGTGTGTGTGTGTGTGTGTGTGTGTGTGTGTGTGTGTGTGTGTGTGTGTGTGTGTGTGTGTGTGAAAAAGAACAGGTGTAGGGCAGGTGCGATGAGCAGGAGAATGGGTGTATGAGTGAGTGAGGCAGGTGTGTGAGACAGGTGTAGTAGCAAGCGGCAGGTAGGCAGAGAGGAAGGGGGAGAGGTATAAAAATCAATAAACCAGCCGACTCTCTCAAAACACAGCACTTCATCACAACACCCCAACTACAGTGGAGAGAGAACACAGAACATATGGAAAACACAAAAAATCAGCGAAGAACATAGAAGAACACACGAGAATAACACACCAGGACACAGGAAAACAAATACAGTATACAAAATTGAACACATAACACAAACCAAGACTGACGAGCTGACAAGAGAAGAGCATAACAGATATAACACAATAACACGTAACACAAGAAAATAACACAAACAAGAGAACAAATGAAGAACAGAGGAGTTTAGAGTGAGGGTATAAAAATCAGTCTACCAGCCGACTCTCTCTCTCTCTCTCTCTCTCAAGGGGGCGGATTGTTCAAGTGCCCTTCATTTACCAGGCATATTTGTTCTCCGTTCTCCATGTGGCTAGTAATCTTGTTCGCTGTTCTTCATGTGTTCTGTCTTTGGTGTTCTGGGCAAGTAATTATAAAGAATCTTAGGAAATTTGTAGGATAGGTAAGTCTGTGTATTTCTTTATTTTTATTTATGGCATTTTTCGTCGTTTTCATATTTTATTTTTATTGCATCTTTCGTCGTTTTTGTTTATTTTTTCTTTATTTCTCGCATTTTCTTTTTTTCTTTTATTTATTTTTCTTTACTGCATCTTCATTTGTGTTGAATTATTCTCATCTGCAATTGTTCTTTTTATTATTATTATGCGTCCGACTCTGGGCATAGGCTCAGCACTCCGTTCCCAGAGGCCCAGTCGTCTTCCTACGTGCCACACAGCTGTACGGCACATGTCACCACTTCGGCACTAATACCCACCCCCCATATAGAATAAATGCCAAAGTTGTCTGTCTCTGCATATTGCTTTGGTAATGGCGGGGGTGTTTTTATGTCGGTGGGTCATGGTGAAGAGCGCTAAAATCTTTCCGAAATTCAGTTAATCAGACTCTGCCTTGCACCAGGGTGGGATTAAACTTACATCACTTTAAACAACAGACGGCATCGCTAACCACTCAGCCACCACCTCCCCGTGTGTGCATTTACGGTTCTTTACTTGTTCTTTTGCCAGGGTTCTAGTTTATCGTCTGTTCCCTGTTTATTTCAGTTGTTTTCTTCATGTTCCTACTTTGCGTAAATTGCTTCGCTCGGTGTTCATTTACCTCGCTTTATTTTCGTCTTTTGTGTGTGTTATTCGGTTTGTGTGTTCTCTTACGTGTTCTGGTTCTTCGTTCCAGTGTTGTGATGTGTGTGTGTGTGTGTGTGTGTGTGTGTGTGTGTGTGTGTGTGTGTGTGTGTGTGTGTGCATGAAATTAAAAAAAATGAAAACAAAAACGACTAAAGATGCAATAAAGAAAAAATAAAAGAAACACGAAAATGCAGTAACTCAAGAGAAAGAAATAAGAAATACACAGACTTCCTTATCCCAAAATTTCCTAAGATTTTTTATAATTACTTGCCCAGAACACCAAAGGCAGAACACATGAAGAACAGTGAACAGAATTACCAGCCACATGGAGAACGGAGAACAAATATGCCTGGTAAATGAAGAACACTTGAACAATCTGCCCCCTTGATGAGAGAGAGAGAGAGAGAGAGAGAGAGAGAGAGAGAGAGAGAGAGAATGGGTGTGTCATAGGGGTGGAGGACGTAACGGAACAAAGGTACACACACACACACACACACACACACACACACACACACACACACACACACACACACACACACACACACATACACACACACACACAGGGGGAAGAAGGGAATGGAAGGGGTTTAGTGGGTTAATGCAATAAAGCAGTTTGTGTGGCGCATGCGTGAGAGAGAGAGAGAGAGAGAGAGAGAGAGAGAGAGAGAGAGGGAGGAAGGGGGAGGGGGAGAAGGGAATGGAAGGGCTTTAGTGGACTAATGCAATAGAGCAAGTTTGTATGGCGCAAGCGTGAGAGAGAGAGAGAGAGAGAGAGAGAATCAAAGCTGTGGGTAAGAACAAGAATACCCTAATTAAGAGCAGCGTGTGTGTGTGTGTGTGTGTGTGTGTGTGTGTGTGAGAGAGAGAGAGAGAGAGAGACAGACAGACAGACAGACAGACAGAGAGACAGACAGAAACAAAGAGAGACCAAAATAAAACTTTGCGAGACTACGAACACTACGAACAAGTGTACTTGAGCAAAAGTTCGGAGTGGTGGCCTAGTGGTTGGAGCAGTGGGCTGTGGATCAGAAGATCGCGAGTTCAAAAAAAAAAAAAAAAAAAAAAAAAAAAAAAACCAGGAATCGAATGTTTTTAAATTTCTCAATTTTTTTTTCTGCCGTGTTATTGCCATGATTTTTTTTTTTTTTTGTTTGCTTAAGACGAATTTATTTACGTTAGGAGAGAGTTTTAGAGATGGAGGGGTTAGCTACTGCAGATTCTCTCTCTCTCTCTCTCTCTCTCTCTCTCTCTCTCTCTCTCTCTCTCTCCCCGGCATGTTAGAAACGCATATGCTCCATCTCTGTTCACACCTGTAGAGGGTCCACGTAGAGCCGAAGTTATCATCATCAGCAGCAGCAGCAGCAACATCATCATCATCATAATCATCATTTTCATCATCATCCAGACCTCATTTTTCAACTTAAGGCTTGGGGTAAGGTAGACATAATTCTTCTGTCAATATCTTTTCCCATATCTATCTATATATATTATCTATCTGTCTGCCTGTCTATCCATCTATCTATCTAGCTATCTATCTACCTGCGTCTAAAGCAGTGTTTCTTTTTTTCAGAGGCGGCCCCTGTACCGGAAATGAGGTAAGGTCAAAGGTCAATGCCGTTAGGGGGATAAATTGCACCTGTTAATATAATCCAGGTTAGTGCAGGTGAGGGTGACATTATAGAACGATGATATCATATGTTGATCCTTAATTTACTTCAATATTAGGACAACACCAAAACATTAAATAAGTTCCTGATACTACGTTATAATATTTCGTGGTGTTGTGGATCTGTGCGTTCATATATAACTAAAAATATGAAGAAATATGTCTTGGTTTATGCATCTAGTTACATAATGTATACTGGTTACACACACACACACACACACAAAGCCTGGCATCCAAGTCGTGGGTACCTTACAAGTCATTGATAACACTCCACTGTTTTCAATCACAGTCAGACACTCTAAGATCAGAAGACGAATGCAACCAGTGATACAAATGAAGTTACCTTGTTAGTGAAAATACATACATGCCTATCGACGTATGAAGGGTCACTAAGGCAGGTAATTACTGTGTGGGTTACGAACTGAGGCGAAAAGCTTCATTCATCTAAACCTCCTCTCCAGTAAAGCCTAATTTGATTCACTCATGGATGAACTAGCGAAAACTCAAGCTGAAAGAAGCACAGTAGATAAATAACAGTAGTGGAATTGAGAATGGTGTAAGGCAAAGCATAAGAAAGCAAGAGCTGTGAGGAGGTT
>NC_137039.1:23591497-23601497 GCF_032717465.1 Coenobita brevimanus | reverse complement strand
TATCTTGCTGATGTTCCATGGCAGTCTTTCTTCTCGAGTGATCCCAATTCTACCCAGTCCCACATTTGCGACTTAATACTGGCTGGTATGGATTTATTCATACCAAGTCAACAATTCACTAAAAGATCAAACTCTCCAAAATGGTTTGATGGCAATTGTGCCAGAGCAACAGCTCAAAAGTCATTAGCATATAACTCTTACTTAAAATCAAAAACATCTGAATCACTCTCCCAATTTAAAATTGCTAGAAATCATGCAAAAGCTGTATTAAATCTATCTAAATCAAACTTTCTTCAAAAGCAAGCATCAAAACTACTTAACAATCCTAATGACAATAGAATATTCTGGTCAACTCTTAATTCTTTCAATAATAACTTTAACAAGTCATCTTCCATTCTCCCACTAAAATCTTCAGATGGCAATATTACAAATGACCCACGTGGGAAAGCAGATATCTTCGCTAGTACCTTTGCAAGAAACTCTACCATAGATGATACCAGCCAGAATGTCTCAGTACTGGAACTTGATTCTCCCGAAATTGCCCCACTTAAAATACAGACAAGATTCGTAAAATCCATCCTAGACAATTTACCTACTAACAGAGCTCCAGGCCCAGATGGAATTCCGCCAATTGTTTTGAAAAAGTGTTCCCCTGAACTTGCCTCTGTCCTAGCCAAATTATTCAGACTATGCATACGTACTTCTTTATTCCCAAATTCATGGAAAGAAGCCAATATCCACCCAGTTCCGAAGAAAGGAAGTTCGTCTGACCCCTCCAATTACAGACCAATAGCTGTCACATCTTCTCTTGGTAAGGTATTTGAAACTTTAATTAATAAGCATATTGTTAAACATCTTGAATCCAACAACTTAATTAGCGATAGACAATACGGTTTTCGCCACGAAAGATCCACCATTGACATACTCAATCTCTTAACTCATACCATCCATCAATCAATTGATCTTTTTGGAGAAACTCATGCAGTAGCTCTTGATATCTCTAAAGCTTTCGACAGAGTATGGCACCGTTCCCTGCTGTCCAAACTCCCTTGCTATGGACTAACGTCTTTTGTTCCTTTGATTTCTTCTTATCTTAGTGACAGGAAAATAAGGGTAAAAGTAGATGATGTATATTCGAATTTCCACTCAATTAACGCTGGCGTGCCGCAGGGATCAGTTCTGGCGCCAACCCAATTTCTGGTTCATATTAATGATCTCTTATCTGTCACTCACAATCCCGTTCACTCATATGCAGATGACTCAACACTACATAGGTCATTCACACTCAGACATCCATTTACAAAGTCTAATATCTCTACCTCTCAACTCAGTACAGCCATCTCCATAACTCAAGATCTATCTACAATCAGTGAATGGGGACAAAACAACCTTGTCTCTTTTAATGCTAGTAAAACTAAATATATACAGTTTACTAATAGACAGATATTGCCAGATTCGTACATTACCTTCAGTGCTACTAATATTCCCATCTCCAAAAGTATTGAAATTCTTGGTGTCTCACTTAACAGTGCCCTCAGCTGGACCTCTCATGTCAGATCACTTGCTAAAACCGCCACAAAGAAACTTGGATTATTGTACAGAGTCCATAACTTCTTCGCCGATGAGCAGTTGGCTATAATTTATAAGAGTCATGTGCGCTGTCAGCTTGAATATTGCTCACCCTTGTGGAATGGTTGTGGAGAGGTTGCATTAAGACAACTAGACAAAATTCAGAATAAAGCTGTTAGAATCATTAACAACCCTGCCATTACATATAAACTACCTCCCCTGCAAGTAAGAAGGAATGTTGCCTCCCTTGCATTATTTTACAGATATTTTTTTGGCAAATGCTCAGACGAAGTTGCGTCCATGATGCCACGTCTCCATGCCTTCCCTCGTGCTACACGGGCATCTGGTAGCGCTCATGACTGGAATGTCACTCAACCATATTGCAGAACTTCTGCCTATCAGAATTCTTTCATTCCCCGAACTGCATCTCTCTGGAACTTGCTTCCCCAGAGTTGTTTTCCTCCAAATTTCAACCCACAACTGTTCAAGTCTAACTGTTACAGATATTTTATGAACAGAGGACACCAGTAATCTGGTGTATGGATTTTTTTTTTTCCCCATTTGTTTTTCCTTCCTCCGTTCTGTTATTAATATATATATATATATATATATATATATATATATATATATATATATATATATATATATACCCTGTATATACTGTATATTATTCTGAATTTTTCCTACCTAAGGATGAAGCAAGATATATATTATCATCCTTGTCGCAGTATTTCATGCCCCTCTCTCTCTCTCTCTCTCGTCCCCAATTTTACTCACTCCACGCTCCCACTCCTCCTCGTCTATCCCCCTTTCACCCCCCCTCATTCCCACCCCACTTCTCCCCTCCTCTAAGGATCTGTCCCTCATTCCCACCCCACTTCTCCCCTCCTCTAAGGATCTGTCCCCCATTCCTTCCCCCCTCATTCCCACCCCACTTCTCCCCTCCTCTAAGGATCTGTCCTCCATTCCTCCCCCCCTCATTCCCATCCCACCTCTCCCCTCCTCTAAGGATCTGTCCTCCATTCCTCCCCCCCTCATTCCCATCCCACCTCTCCCCTCCTCTCATCCTTACTTATTCATTTCCCCTCGCTTCTTCCATATTCCCCTCACGTAGACTATATACCTTCACTTTTCTACCCTCATCTTCCCCCCCCCCTCTCTCTCTCTCTCTCTCTCCCTCACCTCCCTACCTCGCTTCCCCTCCCACTCTCAAAACTTGCATCCCCCTACCCTTCTTTCCTCCCCTCCCCCTCCCCCTCCCCCTCCCCCTCCCCATTCCTCTCCTTTATGGACTTATGCTAAATCCAAGAAAAACACAATGTATCTTCATAGGTAATAGACGACTTCTATCACATATTCCTCCTAACACTGTCATAAATTGTTCTGGCGAGCACATTTCCCCGAGCACTAGGGTAAAAAATCTAGGTGTCTGCATCGACAGATATATGCTTTTTGATGTGCATATTATTGAATTAAATAAGAAAGTCATGGGAACACTTACGTTCATAAATCAAATATGTGAAAACTTTGATAAGTCAACTCGAAAAATTGTTGTACAGTCTCTAGCTCTTAGCATAATAAATTACTGTATAGGTATATGGGGTACGACAAATGATACCTTACTTCACCAAGTTCAGAAATTACAAAATTTTGCAGCTAAAGTAGCTATTGGGGGAGCAAGAAAGTATGACCATGTAACCCCCATCATAAAGGAATTAAAGTGGTTAAAGATTAAAGATAAACATATTTTTGACATGTATCACTGTTTATATGGCTGTCAGTGGTTTTTATCCGGAGTGGTATCTAAAGTTGTCCACTGTCGCTGAAAACACAGCCAGTACAACAAGACAGCGAAATAACCTTTTTGTGCCTAGAGCCAGAACAAACTCTGGTGCCAGAGCCATCACCATACTAGGACCCAAACTGTGGAATAATTTACCTACTGATATCACTCATTCCGGAAGCATACATGTTTTCAAATCTAAACTTAGGGAGTTAATTTTAAGTGATTTGTAGTTGATATTATCATGTATCGAATATGATATGACTATTTTTGTCTGTGACTTTGTATACCGATTTGTAAGAATAACCATATTTTATGGAAATAAATTATTTGAACTTTGAACTTTATCCTGCACACTCCCCTCTCCCCTCCCCTCCTACACTCCCTATACCTCTTCGCTCTTCTCCCTCCCTCCTTCCCCTTTACTCTCCCTCTCCCTACCGTCTTTTATCACTCTTTCTTCCCTGTTCTTCCTCCCTCCTTCTCTGCTGTCTCTTCCTCCTTCCCCACTACTCTCACTCCTTCCCGCTTGTCTCTCCCTCCTTCCCCTCTGCTCTCTCCCCCTCTCTCCCGTCTACTCTCACTCCATTCTCCCCCTCTTAGCTAGTTACCTCCTCCCCATCCCTCCCCCCTCCTCCCTCCTCGCCCTCTACCTAGAAATCTTGCCGCTCCTCTCCTCCCCTTCCCTCCCCCTTCCACTTTCTACCCTTCTTTCCTCCCCCTCCACTTCCTACCCTTCTTTCCTCCCCCCTCCACTTTCTACCCTTCTTTCCTCCCCCCTCCACTTTCTACCCTTCGTTCCTCCCCCTCCACTTCCTACCCTTCTTTCCTCCCCCCTCCACTTTCTACCCTTCATTCCTCTCCCCTCCCCCTCAATATCCCTAACCACAGTCTGCGTTCCTGTACCCGTTCCTTTCCTCCCCACTTGTCCCCCTTCCCCTCCTTCCCTCCCTCTCTCTCGTTCCTCCCTCCCCCTCCCCCTCTTCCTCTCCCCTCCCTGTCGCTGCCATAGTCTACATTTCTTTACCCATACCTTTCCTCCCCCTCCCTCCTCCCCCTCCCCCTTCCCCTTCCCCTTCCCCTTCCCCTCCCCTCTCCATCACGCAAGTTGTCGTGTCTACCCCTTCACCCCTCATGCAATACACCCCGCCCCTCTGCATGCCACTCTCTCTCTCTCTCTCTCTCTCTCTCTCTCTCTCTCTCTCTCTCTCTCTCTCTCTCTCTCTCTCTCTTTCTCATTTTGTAACACATAATCCTCATCCCCACCTCCCCATCCTCTCTTTCTCACACTCCCTACTGTATATGCTTTTCTCTCAACACATTTTCTTTCTCATTCACTCTTTCTTATTCTTCCAAATCTTTCATTGTTTCCCTCCACATCTTCCCTCCTTCCTCTCAACTTTCCCCTCACTTCTCCACTCCCTCTTGCCCTCTCTCTCCTCACACAACCTTCTCTTCCTTTCCCCTTTCTTCTCTCCTCTTCTCTTTTATCTGCTTCTTCCTTCCCTTCCTTCCAATCTCTTCCCTCCCTTCCCTCCTCTACCCTCCATCGCAAAATCCACTTCTCCACCTCCCTTGCACACCCCTTTCATCTCCATCCCCTCCTCCTGTCCCCTCACTCCCCCTTCCCCCCTCTCTCTCAAACACCCGTCACCGTCTTTTCATTTCCCCATCTAAATCCCTCTCATCCTTTTACACTTCACTATCCTCTCTCCACCCCTCCTGCTCCTCTCTCCACTGCTCCTCCTCCTCCTCTCTCCACTGCTCCTCCTCCTCCTCTCTCCACCTCTCCTCCTCCTCCTCCTCCTCTCTCCACCTCTCCTCCTCCTCCTCCTCCTCTCTCCACCCCCCCCTCCCCTATCTTCTCCCCCTCACGTGGCCCGTATCGGAAAGCACTAGCAAATATCGATAAGAATGTAAATGTGAGACTGGCTTGGTAGAGAATATCCCTGCCCCCCTTACCTCCCTTCCTCCCTCCTTCCTTCACTCATCTCTTCCTTCCTCCGTCATACCTTCGTTCCCCCCTCCCTCCTCCAGTCACTCATCTCCTTTCCTCCCTCTCTTATCTCCCATCCCTCCCATCTCCCTTCCCCTTTCCCTCATTTCTCCCCTCCTCCTCACTTTTGTCTCCCTTCTTCCTCCCTCCTTCTTATCTCCCCTCCTCCCTCCTTCATTTCACCCATCCTCCCTCATGTCTCCCTTCCATCCTATAAGCACTCCATCCCATCTAACCCACCTCATACCCCATCCCATCAAGCTTATCCTTATATCTGTTCCACCTGTCCCTCCATCCCTTCACACCCATCCTTTTCTCTCTCTCTCTCTCTCTCTCTCTCTCGTCTGTTATAGTATGCAGGTAGGTTGCTTTCCCACCGGCCATCCCATCACCTTCCCCGATGACATTAAAGGTAACTACTCTTATCTCTCCTCGCCTTCCCCACCCAACCCTTTGTTCCATTAACCTTCCTGGCACCCCTTGGCTCCTATGACTCCCTCTTAGCTAATATATATAAACCGTATATATATATATGTATGTATATAGTAATAATAAAGTAAAGTAAAATACCTGGGGTGGGGATCTCAGAGGTAATTAGCGATGAATCCCCTGTTGCTCTCTCTCTCTCTCTCTCTCTCTCTCGAGTTGTGTGTGTGTCGATAAAACAGGTTGGTTTACATAGGTTAATCACTCGGCAATTTTCGAAATACCTGTTTTAACGATTACCTGTACATACCAATACCATTAAATTTGATGATGAAAGTAAACGAGAGAGAGAGAGAGAGAGAGAGAGAGAGAGTTAACCAGCTTCATCTTCATTAACTGGGTCCCAACAAACTCACATCATCATCATCATCATCATCATCATCATATCATTATCATCATCACCATAATCGTCATCATATCATCACCATCATTATCATCAGTCATCATCATCAATCATCATCATTATCTTCACCATCATCAATAATCATCATCATCATCATCATCATCATCATCATCATCATCATCATCATCATCAAGGCAGCTTAGGGACTGAAGGTTAGACTAGTTAGGTTAGCCGGTGTTATAAATCAATAATTAAAAAAAAAAAAAAAAAAAAAAAAAAAAATGACCCATACGTGAACATACCCAACCAGCCCTCAGATTCAAACCCTTTCATGATCAGAACAACTCTACTATTACGATTTATTCCTGCTATAGTTCATTCACTTTAAACTGGCCCAGATTTTTTTCATTCATTTGCAGCGTATTCCATGTAGCTCAGTGGCTCCAAATCTACATGCTTTCTGTAGCACTTCTTCGTGATTGTCAATATATTCCAGTGTTTATCTTTTGTTATAACTCAGCATTCAAGATGTGGGGAAGGCAGTTGACGCTAAGGTTAAATGAACAGAGTAAAACGGCATATGATTTTGTTCAGGAGAATGGTAATACATGTACCGTACCAGTAACTCTCAGTCGGGTAATCGCTAGCACTGTTTCATTGCCGCATACACAAGGTGACATTCGTGAGTTGAGTGAGTCACAGGAGCCTCAGGGCATTAAAAACTGTAATGCCAACACTACGTGAATACAAGAAATACCCTTAGAAAGTTACGTGCTGCCTCCCACTACGGGGGGGGGGGTAAAAGTCTATAGAAGTTGCACTCCATGTTTCATAACCTACTGTAAATTATGGTGCCAGCAATAATTGATGAAATTGAGGAGGAGAACTAAAAAATTATACCCCATGATGCGCTACATCCAGTCTATCTATCTATTTATCTATCTATCTATATATATGTACCCTACGGAAGTCAACCTAAAAGAAATGGACTCGTGTGCCGGTTGCCAGACACCACCACCAGTACCCACTAACGTTCACACCTGGCGTTACGCGGCACCATTACAACTCAGGCCTGCAATATACGACCCTCGGCATGATCACTAAAGATACACGGCCGACCACTATCCTCCAGGTCCATCCTTATAATATCTCGCTGTAATTTATCCGCGCAACGACGGTAATGGCGCAAGTGGAGTTTTGGATCCAAATTTTGAAATGGCGCTTCCATTTGTTTAGGTGCTGAAGAGAGAGAGAGAGAGAGAGAGAGAGAGAGACTGTGCCTTGCCTCTTGCTCACTTGGAGTAGGAAAAACTAGACAAACCCAGTTGAGAGCAATTGTTCATAGAATGAGATATACTAAATGTACAGCATCTCTCTCTCTCTCTCTCTCTCTCTCTCTCTCTCTCTCTCTATATATATATATATATATATATATATATATATATATATATATATATATGCAGAAACTTCACCATGCAAAAAGGAATGCAGATTGAACACATGAGTAATGAGACTAGCACGTCTTTAGATACAGTGATAGAGACCTACGGGTGGCGGTATTACCCACCTGGAGGAGGGAGGGGCACACAGAACAAAGGGATCCTGGCCTGACCTGACATACCATGACCTCATCTCACCCCGGCTGAACTTACATCTTAACCATAGCAGGCCTGTGCAAAGAATGTTAGTCTGTGGGATACCGGTACTGCTTTGTAATTTTTTCTGTTAACATTTTATCACATTTCAAATGGTCATAGCCAATGGTTACATTATTCTTATGTGTCAGAAATTAATCATGGTTCAGTTGCATGTCTTTCATCGAAGCTTTTTGACCTTACTGGTATCTTAGAACCTGCCCAGCCAGTGTGGTGGTTATTGGATGTTGTGTTGGAATAAGCCACTACACTGTTGGGCCGGCCTTACCCCGTACTAATGCTGTCAGATCCAGGTTTCCGAGTCTTTTCCAGATTGTCCTGTATGAAATTTATTACAGTTTTTGCATGGAATTTTATATACAACACCTGAAATGCACAGTGGGCTATTCTTGATTTTTTTTTTTTTTTTTTTTTTATGGTGTTCACATTCTAAGCTACATGAACATCAAATTTTTTTCAGTATGTGAACATTAAGGAAATTTTAATGGAAAGGAAGGATGGGGGTTCATTAGCTGGTTTGGTGTTTTCGCCTGTTAGTTTTGCATCCATAGAAGGGTTTCCTTGCTGTTCTGTGACCCTGGGTTAGTATGCTGGGTGGATGTTTAAGTGTTTGTGGATATTTAAGTCTATGCTGTGAATCATTTGTAGTTACTCATCTAGACATTCGAGGTCTGAAATCCTACATGCTATCAAGTACATAGATATGAAGACAGAATTTTGCATTATTGCGATGGTTCTAATGATAATGCACCTAAGACATTATATATATTTGTAGTTTTATGTGTAGTCCTCAGAACACCTTTACCCTTGATGACCTCAGCGTCCAAGAATGGCAGTTTATTATCGAGTTCCACTTCATGAGTCAACTTTATAAATGGGGCTAAGGAATTTAGTAGAGTGGAGAGGTATATGAGAGAGGTGGATGTGAGCTCGGGGGGGAAGCGAAATGGCAGGGGACAGGACGACATAGACGCGATTTGTTTGTGGCCACCCCTTACGAGGTTAAGGCGTCCGGCTGTATGTAGATAGAAATTCATCAGTGGGAAGGTTGTGAGTATAAAACAAAAGTGTGTGATCTCCCTGATGATACCAATACATAGTGGTAAAAGAAAAAAAACAAACTACCCCACAGAAAAAAGGGTAGAGAAATTCCACAAAGAAATAAGGAACTTTCTGAAAGGTAGAGAGGACCTGATCAAACACACAAACCAAACAATCCCCAGTGTGTGTGTGTGTGTGTGTGTGTGTGTGTGTGTGTGTGTAATGTAGAGAGACTAAATCCAGTTTGCCTTCAACCCCAAAATACTAATTAAAAAAAAAATAAAAATAAAACGACCAGCTGACCCGGGAGTAGACATCTATATATAAAATCTAATAATGCCCCTTTGTCTGTCGGTTTGCCAGACTCTCCCACACGCTGACTAAAGGGAATGATTGAGTATTTAGTGAGAGAGAGAGAGAGAGAGAGAGGAGGAGGAGGAGGGCTTCGTGATAGGGCAGCAGGTCGGGGTCTTCTCTGACCTATTGAGAAAAAATAATATATGTGGATCAAAGGAATATTGATAAGGGATTGTCGTCCTCTCTCTCTCTCTCTCTCTCTCTCTCTCTCTCTATCTATCTATCCTCTCTGCTTTCAGACCCAGGCAACAAATCAAAATAGACTAGAAAGGAAGAGATGGAGTGCATGAAAAACAAGAAAAAAAGGTAAAAAAAGAAGAAAGCTTAAGATATTCACCTATCGCCTGCACGAATCATTAAGGCAGCCAGTCAAGTTTTTCAGAGTCTAAATCTTCCCTCTGAACACAGTCCACAATAGTAGGTTTATATCCAGGTCCCAAATTTTACTCCTGGGTGAAGAGAGAGACAAGGGGGGGAAACAAACTGAGTCCACCAGTCTGACCGGCCTGAAACTCGATCTCTGGGTCTTCTGCTTGATATCCAGATATTCTAACCAATGCACCACCGACTCCCCCATTGAGGAAAGGAAGGGGAGAGGAGGGCATAGGGATAGGGAGGAGAGGGAAGGGGAGAGGAGAGGGAAGGGGAGAGGGGATGGAAAAGAGGGGGGAGATGGAGAGAGGGATGGTGAGGAAGGCATTTGGAGGGGAGGGGGTGAGATAGAAGGGAGGGGACGTGAGGAAGGAGGAGAGGAGAGGAGACGGGGAGGA
>NC_137039.1:23586497-23588997 GCF_032717465.1 Coenobita brevimanus | reverse complement strand
TTTTCATCTTATATCCATATTAATTTTCATCTTATTTTTCATCTTATTTGCATATTAATTTTCATCTTATTCTTCATCACATTTTCATCTTACTCTCATCGTATTTTTCAGTTTTATTTTCATCTTATTTTAAATCTTATTTTCATTATACTTGCATATTATTTCTCGTGCATATTATTTGCATCATATTTTTTTAAATCCTGTTTTTCATATTTTAGTGGTAGATGGGGGCACTCACAATCCACTCACCCAATGTAGTGCTGCTTTTGGTGTCTGCCCTTTCGTCTCGTCTTTCCTTCCTCTACTGTCTTTCTTCATTCATTCCACTTCCTTCTGCCTACGGGTGACATTACACTCCCTCTTCTGCTTTTCTCTCCTTCATTCTTTCCTCTTCCTTCAGCCTGTGGGTGACTACACTGAGTGATAAGCCAAATGGTTTCCTGTACACCAGGACACCATTTACTACGTTGGGTGGTAACCATATAACCAAATTGTCGCGCTTGGTGGTTTAGTGGGTAATTAAGGCGCTCTAATCGGATTGAGCCTGTGTAGGTTTATATCCAAGGGGTAGTTGGGGTTGATTGCTTACATAATGCCACTCAGGGATGAGCGAGACTGGTCAGCCTCATCTTAAATGTCAGGACTAGCTTGCCTAACCCCGGGCTTCTCCGCTCCTCATGGGGCAACATAGGAATGGATTAGATGGATGGATTAACTTATTTTACATCCTGTTTTTCATCTTATCGGCATATTAATTTTCATTGTAATTCATCTTATTTTTCATCATATTTTTATCCTGTTTTTCATATTTTCACTTGCTTTTCATCCAGTTTTTCATCTAATTTGCATATTAATTTTCATCATATTTTTTTATCTTATTTTTCATATTTTCGTCTTATTTTACATATTTTTACTTACTTTTCATCCTATTTTTCATCTTATTTGCATCGTATTTTTCTTCTTTCATGTTATGTGCATCTTATTTTTTATACTTGTTATATCTTATTATTTTATTTTCATCTTATTTTGTCTTATTTTTCATATAATTTTCTTATTTTTCATCCTAATTATCGTCTTATTTTTTTTTTTTTTTTTTTTTTTTATCCTAGCCATCTTAATTTGCATTTTATTTTCATCTTTTTCATGCTTCATCGTATTTTCATCGTATTTTTCATCTTATTTTTGCTACTCAGACGATTCAGTTCAGCATAACCACCAGTACGAGGTTATAGTTTTTTCTGCCACCGGACGATTTAATACGCCTTATTAGAGAGAGAGAGAGAGAGAGAGAGAGAGAGAGAGAATTAATAGGCTATATATCTATGTTCTCCAGCTTTATATATATATATCCTAGGGTGCCAAAATAATCATCTGGAAATAGTGTGAATGGTATAGAAAATGCGTAATGAGATTGAAGGGGTTGACAGATGCTTTTCATACTGGTGAGGTTAGACATGCTCTTTTAAAAACCGTCCAGTACAATTCTTCTTCTTCTTCTTCTTCTTATTATTATTATTATAATTATACGTGCACCCTACGTGTCAACAAGTGGGTTGGTGAAGGGTTAGTGCTCCTCCCTGTAAAACGAGTAACTCAAAGTCAAATGGCCACCCCTTACGGGATTCTGGCGTCTGGCAATAGATAGATAGATCGATTATTATTATTATTGGTGTTGTTATTATTATTATTATTATTATTATTATTATTATTATTATTTTTATTATTATTATTATTATTATTATTATAATTATTGGATGGTGGTAAAAAAAATCGTCTGAAGGGGAATAAGCCAAAACCAGGACGTGACCCGGATTCAAGTTAAGCCATGCACTGTGAAGACGTATATTCTCGCCCCCTCCAGACGATTGTATTCAGGTGATTGGCTAGTGATACCTGCAGTGGTTTAAAAGCCCTTCACTCCCGACGCCGTACTCTGCGTTTTTATTGTAGCCGTCTCCAGACGATTTAATTCTGCTTATATGAGAGGCTGTTGTGAGCTGGAAGGGTTTGATCCAGCCTGCTCGATCCTTCACTGCTAGAAGTCGGTTCAGTAAAATCGTATGGTGGTAGAAAAAAAAAAAAGTAAAGAAAAAGAAAGAAAACTATACCTTCATTGTGATGGCATTATTTAATTCTTGCTATTTTCAGGCGATTTCATTCAGCTTCGTGATGGGTGAAATTACTTGACCACTTCAGCCCAATGACATATCTTATCTTCCTATTTCAGTTCGGTATGCAGACGATTTTACTCTGCATAGAACAGATCTCTAGTAGCCGGGGAGTTAATGAAGGTTGTATCTAACCCCTCCAGTTCCAAGCCTCTTCGAAACCTAATGAAATCGTCTGAAGATGGCACGAACTGGAGAAGTCATCGTTCCAAAGCCGATAAACCTCTCAGTCGGATGACTTTTTTTTTTTTTCTTTTGTCTGCAGGCGACTATAATCAGCTTAGGTATTAAGTATAATCCCTAGCCGTCATTACCCCTTTCACCAGGAGGAC